>NW_026647752.1:0-47322 GCF_950295315.1 Erinaceus europaeus
GAGTCAGGCGGTGGTGCACTGGGTTAAAAACACACAGTATAAAGTACAAGGACCAGTGTAAAGGTCCTCATTCTAGCCCCCGGCTCCCTACCTGCAGGGGGGTCGTTTCACCAGCGGTGAAGCTGGTCTGCAGGTGTCAGTCTTTCTCTCTCCCTCTCTGTCCCCCCTCCTCTCTCAATTTTTTTTTTTTCCCTCCAGGGTTATTGCTGGACTCGGTGCCTGCACCATGAATCCACCGCTCCTGGAGGCCTTTTTTTTTTTATTTAAAAAAAAATTTATTCCCTTTTGTTGCCGTTGTTTTATTGTTGTAGTTATTATTGTTGTTACTGATGTCGTTGTTGTTGGATAGGACAGAGAGAAATGGAGAGAGGAGGGGAAGACAGAGAGGGGGAGAGAAAGACAGACACCTGCAGACAGACCTGCTTCACCGCCTGTGAAGCGACTCCCTGCAGGTGGGGAGCCGGGGGCTCGAACCAGGATCCTTACGCCAGTCCCTGCACTTTGCACCACATGCGCTTAACCCACTGGGCCACCGCCCGACCCCCTCTCTCTCAATTTCTTTCTGTCCTACCCAGTAAAATGGAAAAAATGGCCGCCAAGAACAGGATTCATAGTGCTGGCGCTAAGTCCCAATGATAACCTTGTATGCAAGAGAGATAGAGAGGAGTCAGCTGATAGTTGCTTAAGGTTTTGTAGTTGTTTTTTTAATTTAAAGGGAAAGGGGAGGTAGACACCTGCAGCACTGCTTCACTCTTATGAATGAATCTTCAACCCTGCAGTGGGAATCAGGGACTTGAACCTGGGTCCTTGTGCACGGTAATGTGTGCACCGCCACATGGCCCCTTCAGCTGATAGTTCTAGGGGAGTCCTCTTGTAGGTGACTGCTTTTCTCTGAATAGTGAATCTTGGTCTTAAAGTGTGAGTTTCATGGAGACCGGGTGTGGTAGCGCAGCGGGTTAAGTGTAGGTGGCTGCCAAGCGCAAGGACCGGCGTAAGGATCCCCGTTTGAGCCCCCAGATCCTCACCTGCACAGGGGTTATCTTTCTCTCCCTCTCTGTGTCTTCCCCTTCTCTCACCATTTCTCTCTATCCTATCTAACAACAATGACAACAATAACAATAAAAAGAACAACAAGGGCAACAAAAATGGGGGAGAAAAAGCCTCCAGGGGCAGTGGATTCGTAGTGCAGGCACCGAGTCCCAGCGATAACCTTGGAGGCAAAAAAAAGAAAAGAGTGTGAGTTCCACTATCAGTCAAGATGTGGCTATTTTAATGACTGAAAGTGGATACTGGACAAATTAGGCTTTGCTGATTAGTTTCTGTGACTGAATACTTCTTCACGAATATGTATAAGTCACCATCCCATCAGCCCCTCTCCAGCATGTTCTGAGGTAACTAAGCAGGATAAGCTGGACTATCAGAAGAGACCTTTCAATTTTATTTTTGTTGTTACCAGAGCACTGATCAGTTCTGGCTTAATGGTGGTGCGAGGGGCTGAACCTGGGACATTGGAGTCTTATGTATGAAAGTCTCTTTGCATAACCATTATGCTATCTACCCCTAATCATCAGAAGAGATATAGTTTTTAATTTTATGTATTTACTGGATAGACACAGCCAGAAATTGAGAGGGAAGGGGGCAATAGAGAGGGAGAGAGAGAGATCTGTAGCCCTTCTTCACCGCTTGTGAAGTTTTCTCTCTGCAGGTGGGGACTGGGGACTTGAACCTAGGTCCTTGTGCATTGTAATATGTGCGCTTAACCAGCTGTGCCACCACCTGGCCCCCAGAAAAGATCTTGAGGTCAGGAATAAAAGGGGTAACTGGGAATGTGAGGAAACCAGGAGCTTAAGTTTCTCCTTGATCTGGAGGGTCAGAACCTGCTACTCTGATCATTGGGAGTAGTGTCACCTGGAGACAGACTCAGTCTCCATACGGGTTAATGGGTGGAGGCTGTGACCCGATAGCGAGAGCAACTGCAATTTGTGCCAACACCTGGACTGCCCAGGGAGCCCTCTGCCTGTCGGGCAGGGAGTGTGGGAGATGCTTGGCATCTCAAACAGCATGAAGCTGACTGTGGAGCAGCACTGCCCCATCACTCTAGCTTCTCTCCGCAGTTGGATCTTTGCAGATGTTCATATTCTACAGGGGTGCCACGGTTTGTCACTCTCCAGGGAAAGGGAGGAAGAATCGTGTCATTTCGGATTGAAACCAGCGTCGAGGGGAGGCAGGGGGCTGCTCCAGGCACTGCAAGGAACTTCTAGTCGATTTAACTTTTCTTTTCCATTCGTTGAACCCTAAAATCAGGCGCCAGGCCTGCTGCTCTCTGGGCCTCTCTCCAGGCTCACCAGGAGCAGTGAGGCGGCTGCAGATAATCCACAGTAAGACAGCTTCCTTAGGAGGCTCCAAAACAAGTTTGGGAGTGCCTGCGGGGTCACTGACAATCAGATAAACACCATGTAAATACAGCAGGTCTTAGAATAGCACCCCCCACGACAATCATTTATTATAATGAGGGGAGGAAAAAACCCTCAATTCCCAGCCAGGGCCACTGTGTGGAATTGACATGTCTTCCCCACTTCTGCTTGGTTTTGCTTCATTTCTATTTTTTTTTTTTCTTTTTACCAGAGCACTGCTCAGCTCTGGCTTATGGTGGTGTGAGGGATTGAGCCTGGGACTTGAGAGCCTCAGGCATGAAAGCATAACCATTATGAAGAGCATAACCATTATGCTCTACCGCCACCCCTGGATTTTCTCAAGATGCTTGGCATTCTGTGAAGGATGTGCACACGAGGTTCACTGTGGTGTCTAAGTGACCCCCGTCCAAGTGTCTGACTGCACCCTGCCCAGGGCTGGCTCCCGCCTTGCGTCCTGTGCCGCAGAACAAGGCTTTAGTCAGCTGTGACCCCAAACTGGAATAAGCACGTTGCAAAATGAATACATGTAAATGACTGTTTAGAATAAGCAGGTTGTAGGGGGTCAGGCGGTAGGTAGCACACTGGGTTAAGTGCACGTGGCGCAAAGCTCAAGGGCCAGAGTAAGGATCCCAGTTCAAGCCCCCGGCTCCCCACCTGCAGGGGAGTTGCTTCAAAAGCAGTGAAGCAGGTCTGCAGGTGTCTGTCTTTCTCTCCCCATCTCTGTCTTCCCCTCTTCTCTCAGTTTCTCTCTGTCCTATCCAAAAAATTGGGGAAAAAAATATGGTCACAGGAGCAGTGGATTCTAGTGCCAAGCCCCAGCAATAATCCTGGAGGCAAAAAAGAAAAAAGGAAAATCCATCTCCTACCTTTGCCACCAAACTTTTAAGCCTCTCAGTCCCCACTAAGTACTGAATCCAAAGCAAAGTCCTTAGGGGTGTTGGTCTGTTGGACCAGACAGCACTGAATCTCTGTCGGTCTGTCCTGATTAGTTGTCTAATTAATGCAAATTACCCAGATATGCCCCCCCACCCCATTTTGTTGGAATTTAATTGGCAACAAGATACTGCTGACCTCATAAAACAAATTTCGAAGTGTTCCCTTCTGAATTCTTGAGAAGTTTTAAGATCAATATTCTCCAATGTTTGGTAAAATTCACCAGTGAAACAATAAAGTCCTAGGTTTTTCGTCATTGGGAAAATTTTGATTCCTGATTAGTCTTCTTACTAAGAACTAGTCCTTTCAGATTATGTACATTTTCCTTACTCACTGTTGGTAGGCTATGTTTCTAAGACTATTTGCATTTCTTCTAGGTTATCTAGTTGACATAGTTCACACTAATTGCATGTTGTTTTTTTTGTATGTTGTGCTGTTGTTTCCTTTTTTCATTTATAATTTTGCTGACTTGGGTCTTTTGTTCTTGACTCCCAAAGTTTTAATTTTCTTTTATTTTTTGTTTTTAAAATTATCTTTATTTATTGGATAGAGACAGCCAGAAATCAAGATGAAGGGGGAGATAAAGAGGGAGAAAGACAGAGAAGACACCTGCAGCCCTGCTTTACCACCTGTGAAACTTTTCCCCCTGCAGGTGAGGACTGGGGTCTTGAACCTGGGTCCTTGTGCACTGTAACATGTGTGCTCAACCAGATGCACTACAACCCAGTCCCTTTGTTAATTTTCTTTTCAGAGTCAACTTATTTCTGGTAATCGTCTCTATTCCCCTACTTCCTATTTAAGTATTTCTACTTTAATCTATCTCATCCCTTCTAATTTTGGGGGTTCTGCTGGTTCTTTTTATCATTTCTTAAGGTGCCCAGATTTAGGTCGGCTGAGATGTTTCTTGTATTGTTTCTTCCTGTAGACCTGCATTCTAGGATCTGGCCTCTTGGGGTTGTTTTCACAATATCCCATAAGATTTGGTGTGTCATTTCCATTATCCTCAAGATACTTTTCAGATTTCTATTAGTTTCCATGTATTTAAGAGTTTTCCTCCTGTTACTGACTTCAGGTTTCATACCATGGTGGTCAGAGAAGATACCTGAAATAATTTTAGCCTACTTCTTCTTCTTTTTATTTTATTTTATTTATTTATTCCCTTTTATTGCCCTTGTTGTTTTATTGTTGTAGTTATTATTGTTGTTGTCATCATTGTTGGATAGGACAGAGAGAAATGGAGAGAGGAGGGGAAGACAGAGAGGAGGAGAGAAAGATAGACACCTGCAGACCTGCTTCACCGCCTGTGAAGCGACTCCCCTGCAGGTGGGGAGCCGGGGTTCGAACCGGGATCCTTATCCCGGTCCTTGTGCTTTGCGCCACCTGCGCTTAACCTGCTGCGCTACAGCCCGACTCCCTGCCTACTTCTTCTAAGAGAGACACGGTTTGATCTGCCAGGATCAGCATGGTGGCCGGCAGGTTCCCAGCGGAAATGCCCTGTGCAGTGGGACTAGAGTTGGGGCCTCCCAAGCAGGAACCTTGGGGTCAGGATACAGGGTAGTCCTGCTGATACAGTGCTGGCCAGGCCTGGATGGGGGTCTGTGGTTAGGGGACTAGTGGCATTGTGCTCAGGATACAGGGTAGTCCTGCTGATACAGTGCTGGCCAGAACTGGATGGGCTCTGTGGTAAGGGGACTAGTGGCATTGTGCTCAGGATACAGGGTAGTCCTGCTGATACAGTGCTGGCCAGGCCTGGGTGGGGGGTGTGTGGTAAGGAGACTAGTGGCATTGTGCTCAGGATACAGGGTAGTCCTGCTGATACAGTGCTGGCCAGGCCTGGATGGGGGTGTGTGGTAAGGGGACTAGTGGCATTGTGCTCAGGATACAGGGTAGTCCTGCTGATACAGTGCTGGCCAGGCCTGGATGGCGGTGTGTGGTAAGGGGACTAGTGGCATTGTGCTCAGGATACAGGGTAGTCCTGCTGATACAGTGCTGGCCAGGCCTGGATGGGGCTCTGTGGTAAGGGGACTAGTGGCATTGTGCTCAGGATACAGGGTAGTCCTGCTGATACAGTGCTGGCCAGGCCTGGATGGGGGTGTGTGGTAAGGGGACTAGTGGCATTGTGCTCAGGATACAGGGTAGTCCTGCTGATACAGTGCTGGCCAGGCCTGGATGGGGGTGTGTGGTAAGGGGACTAGTGGCATTGTGCTCAGGATACAGGGTAGTCCTGCTGATACAGTGCTGGCCAGGCCTGGATGGGGCTCTGTGGTAAGGGGACTAGTGGCATTGTGCTCAGGATATAGCTATTCCTCTTCTGGTGTGGTCTGTCTTGGACGTTGTGTTGTAGAAGGCTCTTCAACCTCACTTCCATTTGCTAGGATTTTTTTCCAGTAGTGTCTTATGAGGGAAAGCACAATCAGGAGTAATGTTTATCACCCCCCGATGATGTCACTCACCACTGCCCATCCTGTATGAAACTCAGACATCTGCCTCACTGGTCGCGTTCAGACGGCCATAGGAAATGACCCTGAGCAGACGCGTTCCACTGTGGAACCTACCTTTTCGTCCTCCTCTCTCCAAACCCACAGTTCTTCATGTCCACCCCATTGCTGACTTTCTGGACTTTCCCAGAACTCTGCTTATACCAGTTCTGCTGCCTAGAAATCCTTCTCTTCCTACTCAGCCTAGAAAAACCAGGACAGCCTTGTCAGACCACCAACTATCAGTTTCACATCTGACCAAGCCCCGGTTCACTGGGTTCATTCTCACACTTGACTTGTTTGCACACTGACCCGTCCCCAGAGCAGGAAACTCATCTGATTGACTCCTAGTTTAGAAGCTACTTGATGATTAAAAAAAAAAAATCAGGAATAGGAATTGAATGAACTTCCCAGTGTTCTGTAAATACTATTCCTATAGTGTGTAAGAATCTTTTGGAAGTTTTATTGAAGAGTTTTCAAGTACTCTGATCTTCAGTCCTCTTCCCTCCCTCCACTGCACCTACCAGATACCAGCTCAGAAAGCAGCTGTCTTACCTCCTGCAGATGAAGCAGCTTGGAGTCAGAGACACGGATAAATGCAGCCGAGAATGCGTCATGCTGCTGCTGCAAGTTTGGAGGAAGGAACTGGTAGTGAAACCCTCAAAGACCACTGCAGTTAGCAGAACCACCAAGGTTCCATCCAAGACGGACTTGGGTACAAAGTCTACCAGACACTCCGTGCTCAAGCAGATCTATGGTAAGTGCCTTCCTGGTCACTTTGTATATAGGTTACAAGCACCAGACTGTCACATCAGAATCTGAAGTGGGGTTGAATTCCTTTGGTTCAACTTCCATTCAGGTACTTTCTTGTTATTATTATTTTATTTGATAGAAAAGAGATATTGAGGGAGGGAAAGGTAGAGTGACATCTGCAGCACTGCATCGCCGCTCTTGAAATTTTCCTCTTGCAGGTGGGGGCCAGCGCTTGAAACTGGGTCCTTTGTGCATGGGTGTCCACGTAGGAACTTTTTTTTTTTTGCCTCCAGGTTTATCACTGGGGCTTGGTGAGAGCACTACGAATCCACTGCTCCTATAGTCCATCTCTTTTTCCATTTTACTGGATAGGACAGAGAAACTAAGATAAAGGGAGAGAGACAGACACCTGCAGACCTGCTGCACCACTTGTGAAGCGACCCTCCTGCAGGTGGGGAGCTGGGGGCTTGAACCAGTATCCTTGTTCCTCGTACGATGTGCACTTAACCCAGTGCACCACCGCCCAGCCCCCAGTAGGAACTTTCTTCCCCTGCCTCCAGACAAGAAGAGAATTCTCAGTATCGTATTTAGTGCCCTCCCTTCTAGCAATTCTGGATCGTGGGTACATGAGACATTCTTGCATCTTGCACCAGAGCTTCCTAGCCCAGATTTTTTGCAGGACTTCATGACTGAGTGCCTCAGCATTGCAAGCTCTCAAATCTGCTCCTTGGGCCTTCCCCTTACATTATTACCCTTTCTGGGACTCCAGACAGGCAGATAAGATCGGCCTCATTTTGGTGTTTTCTATGCTAAGTTATTACCAACTTAAGGCTGGGCAGGTAGCTTAATGTCTACCTAAGACTTTCACGCCTGAGACTCTGAGGTCCCAGGATCAATCTCCCACATCACTGGAAACCAGAGCTGAGCAGTGCTCTCATTAATGTCTTTCTTTTCCTCTTCATCAATAAACATTAAAAAAAACATTATAGGGAGTCGGGCTGTAGTGCAGTGGGCTAAGCACAGGTGGTGCAAAGCACAAGGACCGGGATAAGGATCCCGGTTCGAACCCCGGCTCCCCACCTGCAGGGGAGTCGCTTCACAGGCGGTGAAGCAGGTCTGCAGGTGTCTATCTTTCTCTCCTCCTCTCTGTCTTCCCCTCCTCTCCATTTCTCTCTGTCCTATCCAACAATGACAACAACAATAATAACTACAACAATAAAACAACAAGGGCAACAAAAGGGAATAAATAAATTAAAAAAAAAAACATTATAGAGTTGTCCATCTGTGGGATTGGAGAGAAGCAAACACCACAGTATATGCTAATTTGTCAAATTAACTAACGTAAATTAAAAATTCGTGAGTTCTGGGGAAAGCTCATCCAACAAGTCCTGGCTAATTCTTCAACAGAAAAGCTGGGCAAAAGCACCTTGTCAA
This sequence comes from Erinaceus europaeus, assembly GCF_950295315.1. Taxonomy (NCBI): domain Eukaryota; kingdom Metazoa; phylum Chordata; class Mammalia; order Eulipotyphla; family Erinaceidae; genus Erinaceus; species Erinaceus europaeus. Next base: position 8,012 of record NW_026647752.1, read on the forward strand.
AAATATTTATTTATTTCCCTTTTGTTGTCCTTATTGTTTTATTGTTGTAGTTTTTATTGATGTTGTTGTTGGATAGGACAGAGAGAAATGGAGCGAGGAGGGGAAGACAGAGAGGGGGAGAGGAAGACAGACACCTGCAGACCTGCTTCACCGCTTGTGAAGCGACTCCCCTGCTAGTGGGGAGCGGGGGGCTCAAACCGGGATCCTTAAGCCCCTCCTTGCGCTTTGCGCCACCTACACTTAACCCGCTGTGCTACCGCCCCACTCCCAAAAACACCTTTAAAAAAAGATTTGCAATCAATTTCAGGACTTCATTGTGAAATTATGTTTCCCAGTACCCAATTTATCTTGGCAGGTCAAACCTTTACCTCAAATTCAGAAATGCTCCGGGCTCCACCTGTAATCGGTCAGAGACATGATCACTGTTGCTTGATTTCAGGTGGTTCTCAAGAAGGAAAAGCCACTCACCCTACAAGATCTTCAAGAGCCCACTCTGTGCTGCGTCTCAGCTCAGGTAAGGCAGCAGCTGCCCGGCAAAGCAGTGAGAGCATTTCCTTTCATGCCACCCCCAAAGTAGACATCACTGAAAGAAGTAGCCACAAGTCTGTGATGGTGACCGGATTCCAAGTGTGTGTTTCTTACATGGGTGACTGGGGCAGCAGGGCTCTGTCTCTGTAGCTGGCGAGTGCTTTTCACCAAAGAGGCCAGTCAGCGAACACTCCCTTCAGTCTGGACATTTTGGCTGTCCTTTATCACCTAGATCCTTGTTTACATGAAGTGTGTGTGGGGGGGGGGAGGGGATGAAGACTCTCATTCCTCGAAGCAACCTTGAAAATTCTTGTTCTGTCTTGGCCTTTATATCTGCTTGCCCAGGGCGGGCGTAAGTCCTTTCACCGGACATTTTTCTTTTTTTTGCCTCCAGGGTTATCACTGGGCTCAGTGCCTGCACCACCAATCTACTGCTTCTGGAGGCTGTCCCCCCCCCTGTTTTGTGCCCTTGCTGTTTATTGTTGTTATTGCTGTCGTTGTTGATAGGACAGAGAGAAATCGAGAGAGGAGGGGAAGACAGTGGGAGAGAAAGACAGACACCTGCAGACCCGCTTTGCTTCAAGCCTGTGAAGTGACTCCCCAGCAGGTGCTGCGCCACGTGCACTTAACCCGTTGTGCTACCGCCCGGCCCCCAGGCACTTGCCTTTTCCAACACAATAAAGCAGTTGCTTAAAGGTCTGCAAAATAGCCCCCTCGGCCCAGGTTCAGAGCCCGGCCCCCCACTTCACTGAAGGTGCTGTGCTGCCCCCAGCCCATCTCTGCCTCTGTGACAGAAGCTAGTCAGTCAGGAGCAGTGACGCTCTGGACAAACACAAACACAACTGCTTATTTACAGCACGTCCAGCTTAGTCTCACCTGTGTCCTTTCGGTCATATACGAGCAGCTCAGGTCAGAAGCAACTCGAGAGTGTTTTACTCAAGGCCCCTTTGCTCACACTAGCACTGAAGCGAGTTGGCTGATAAGTTCAGTGCTGTCAACAGTTAATGCCAGACCACGGTTCTCACAGGTGGCTGTGACCGCACACCCTCCCCCAGCTGGTCGGCAGGTAGGAGCAGAGCGCAGCTGGGGAGGTGAGCGATGGCTGTCAGCATGAACTTTAGCGTCTTTTAGTTTTTCATGGGGAGAAAGCCCTGGAGGGAGGGGACAGAAATTACTGCCAAGGCTTTAATAAGGGTTTGACAGCTCATATAGAGCAGGCTGATCAGGCTGTGAGTGGGTAGGCTACTTAGGACAATGGGCCTGACTGCTCTCAAAGTCCCTAGCTGCACAGCCCAGACCGTGGTGCAGCAAGTAACGTACTGGACCTGCAAGCCCGAGGTACTGCGTTTGTTACCCAACACTACTCTGGCCGCACTCTCTCTTGTGGGGAAAAAAAAATGTTTTTCTGAATTTGAGTAGTTTTAAAGTTGGAACTGGCAAACATAACCACCAGTGTAGCATGCAGATAATCAAATATTACAGAGCATTTCTCATTTTGAGAAAAATTCAGGACCACACAAAATAAAATCAAAGTGCTTCACTAAAATTTTTCCCCTGCCCTCCCTCCCCCTTCCCCACCCCTCTAAAAACTTACAGTGCTGCAAAAGGTTTCAGTTAAGACAGAATAAGCGGGGGCTGGGAGTACAGTGGGCTAAACGCATAGTGTGAAGTGCAAGTACTGGGGTAAGGATCCCAGTTTGAGCCCCCAGCTCCCCACCTGCAGGGAAGTCACTTCACAAGCAGTGAAGCAGGTCTGCAGGTATCTATCTTTCTCTCCCCATCTTCTCCTCCTCTCTCCATTTCTCTCTGTCCTATCCAACAACAGCAATAACAGTAACAACAATGGCAACAAAATGGAAAAATTGACCTCCAGGAGCAGTGGATTCAAAAATAATTCTTACTGGTTTCTTAGAATTTCATCTGAAGAAAACAGATTGACCCAACATATAGTTACAGAGGCAAGAGAATGGCTACTGGCTAAAGAGAATATCTTCCTAACCCTTAGTTCAAGGCAATTTTTTCCTAACCCTAAGCTCAAGGCAACCCATGGTTTCATTACATCTACACTCCCAAGTGAAGCATGAACCACCGAATCAGACATGGGGTACTAGCTACAGTGCAGCCATATACTCTATTTTTAATTCCTTTTTACATTTTATTTAAATGAGAGAAAGATGTACAGAGACCAAGGCACTACTATGGTGGTTTTGGGGATTGAACCTGGAACCTTGGTCGCATGAAAGTCTTTATTTACTTATTTATTCCCTTTTGTTGCCCTTGTTTTATTATTGTAGTTTTTGTTGATGTCGTCGTTAGATAGGACAGAGAGAAATGGAGAGAGGAGGGGAAGACAGAGAGGGGGAGAGGAAGACAGACACCTGCAGACCTGCTTCACTGCCTGTGAAGCGACTCCCCTGCAGGTGGGGAGCCGGGGGGCTCAAACGGGGATCCTTATGTTGGTCCCTGCGCTTTGCGCCACCTGCGCTTAACCCGCTGCGCCACCAGCTGTATACAGATGTCTCCTCAGTCCCTTACACTTTATTTTGTAAAGAAAACATTTCTAGAAGTAAAATGGGCAAAGAGCATGAGCAAACAGCTGCCAAATGTGATTTCTGAACCCCAAAGTAGAGAGCATTCTCTTCACCTTCAATAAAAACTATAGTTTATTTTTCTGCTTTGAGAATTTCTTGGGGTTAATTACCTCAGTTTTGCTTCTGGTCTGTTAGCTTTAGCAAACTGGCTCAATTCACTCAAACACTGGCATTCCCAACGTCCAGTTTCAGGAGGCTCTGTTGGAGTATCACTACTCTAACAAAACGGCTGGCGCACATTACAGTGCACAAGGACGAGGGTTCGAGCCCTTGGTCCCCACCCGCAGGGGGGAAGATTTTATATATATATGTATATATTCAATCAGCCTTCTTAGACTTGGCAGTTCAACAGTTCCTGCTCTTTAACCTTCTAGAATCACCTTGCAAACCAGCACAAAGCATAGCACTGATCAGAAATTAATACTCTCCTAAATTTGGGAGACCATTATCTTTAAAAATAAAACTCATTTCAAGTGCAGCTTAGCAAAAAACAGTATGTATCTCCAGCTTGGGGAGTTGGTGGGGAAAGGAGACTCAGTGGTGCTGAATAGGACTTGAGTAAGGGAGGTCCCAGGTTTGGTCCCTGGCATGACTTAGCACTGCTGAACTCTGGCTTTCCCTCAGGGAAGGGCCTGTAGGAAACAACTGAAGACCTGCTATAATAAAGACAGCCAAAGCATGCTAGAGTTCTAAAACAGCATTTCACTCTAAAATAGCTTTGCTGAATAACAGTAATAAAACCAGAAGAGAAAGCAAGCCTTGTGCTCTAACTTGAAAACTCCTCGCCACTTTACACTCACTTCTGCCCCATTACTAGGAGCCATGCACAGCATTGGGCTCAGCAAGGTCTCTTAGTGCCTCGGAGGCTCACTAGTTCCTCCTGTCAGAGCTGAGCACATCACTAATGTGGCATCTGGTAAGTGTAGTTTCAGGGTCACAAAAATGTCTAAAAATATTCAAGTTTAGACATACAGTCCATCATTATTGAAGATTTTTTTTAACTACTTATAACTAGAGAGGGGGAGAGGGGGGAGAGAGAGACAGAGACCAGAGCACTACTCAGCTCCCGTTTATGGTGATGCTGGGGGTTGAACTTGGGACTTCAGACCCTTGGGGTTCTGAGTCCTTTGTGTAACTACTATGCTATCTTCCCATCCCTTAAGATTTTTAATAGTTTTGGGAACACAGACCTTTGGTGGTGGGAGTGTTGACAGAGGAAAAAAAGACTATACTGTAAACCATTAAACTCTCAATACAAAAAAAAAAAAAAAATTTTGTTACAGGAATTACTTTTTAAAAAGATTTTAATAGTTTTCAAACCCATTTCTGGAATGGACTATGGCAATGTGATTGGCACAGAAAGACTAAGGGAAAAGATACGTGTGCATGTGTTTGCACTTTGTTAGACCAAAAGACAAAGACCTCATACTGTTTATTTATCCCAGGTAGACTGAAGCCTTTGGTTCCAGTTCCAGCCCGCCCCAGCCCCACTCTCTAGTTAAGATTCTTTCCTTGAAGAGCCGTGCAGACCCTATCTGAGATGTGGAAATGTAGTAAGTCACCCTTTCTCAGCAACAGACTAGACATTATCTTAATTATTCCTGGTGACAATACAAGTCTAAACCCTTTTTTCTCACCAATAAGCTTTTCAGTGTCAAAATTAATAACCTGCATGTGTCTGGTGTTTTCTTTGTGGCAGTGAGGAACCTGAAGTGTATACACCTCCCTGAGAACAGTGGGCAGTCGAGGAGGTTTTCTTACAACCTGCACTCGGCTACTCAGCCAAAAAGCAAAGTAAGGCTTCGACTGCTGGAAGAAGACTGTGTCCGTGGAAGCTGGAACAGCTAGTTCTTACTCTTCTTCTGCAGACTGAGATCATCTGAAGCGCTACTATCGTTTGAATGGCCAGGTCGTTTTCGTTTGTTCTGTTACACAGACAGCACTATTCTGTAAATTACCTGGGCTGTGCTGAAAAGACCCAAGACCACGCCTAGCCGACTGCCTTCCCCTCAGTATGACTGAAAAGGAGAATGCATAATGGACACTGAAGTCCATGAGTATGAAAGGGTTGCTGGCTCCAGGGAAGAGTCTAAATGAGAGGAGCAGCCTGGCTGACAGCAGCTTTCCCTGTGCCTCTGCTTTTCTGGAATCGATCGTCACGCGTTTTACGGCTGATACCACAGTTTTTTGGACATCAGTTTCAACGCTTGACCAGAATCATGACCCGTATTTGGTTTGGGGGGGCCTGTATGGGCTACAGGCACACTGTTCATTTCTCACACTTTATACTTGCTTCTGAAGGCCTCGGGCTGCTGCCACTTCCGCCTTGGCACAGCTGAGCACCGGCAGCAGCGTGGAGGTGCCAAGGGATCGGCCATGAAGGTTTACGGACTTTCCTGCACAAGGCGCCAGCGGTTCAGGCCTTAACATCCCACTTGTGTTTCCTGCCTGACCTGCAGAGGTGAACAAGCTTGTTAAATGCCGTCTCTGCAGGCACTGCAGGCACGGGGGACTGCTGGCTCCGTAACAGTGTAACTCTTGAAAAATACCTGGTCTCCATAAAACCCAGTGGCTGGCTGGCGGGCGTCTTGGTTCTTTAAAAGGGCAAAGCTGTTAAGAATGCAGGCAGAAGGCACAGGCAGGAACATTTGGGCCACGAAGATTTGTAGGACAGCTTCCAGCCTCACTATCAGAGCTATGCAGCAGTCAAGTATGAATTACTCTTTGCTTATTATTTTCAAAGGATCAAATTAGTCATATATATTAATTTTGATGTATAAGTCACTACATATCTAGTAACGTGAAAAAACTTTTTTGCTTAATTTTTATTTCACTTTTCTTATTTTGATAGGACAAACACATTGAGGAGGGAGGGAGACAGCAAGACAACACCTACAAACCAGGTAGGGACTGAGGCCTTGAACCCAGGTCCTTATTGGTAAGGTGCGTTCAACCAAGTGCACCACCACAGGGCCCCTGCTAGTAACGTTTTAAGGATTACAATGAAATTGGTAGAAAATTATTTTGAAGGTAGTTCATCTGGATCAGGCCAAGCATCGTCTAGTGTGCACGAGAGAAAGGAAGCAATCTAGCACCGTCTTGAAATCCTGCCTCTGTAGAGAAGCTGTGGAACTCCTCTATACAGAGCTTCACGTTGAGAAACCGACTCCAGTGATGTTTACAGGCAATCAGCCATTCCCAAACTGGTTTCTGTCTGAATGAGGTCAAACAAAATACAGTGACATTTGTCAAGGTCGATCAACAAGCGTGAGCTAACATCTCGCTTGCTGAGTAGAAGGTGCCAGATGTGGAATGAAAAGACACCACCACCTGCAGCCCGCGCATCCTCTGGCAATCCAGGACGCCCGCCAGTCCGTGGACCAGTGGGGACTCCCCCAAGCATTATTTTCTTCATTGCAAAGGAAGGTTGGTAAACGACTTCTTTTAAAAAGTTCAGCTTTAATGACAAACATTTATTATGACACCAGTCTCTTCAAAATTAGAGGTGAATGGACACTTTCAAACAGGAGGTGCCACGGTGCTTCCTCAATACACCGCACGCAGTGTGCCCTGGCCCTGGGAGTGTCCGGTGATGTACACGTTGAAGCAGTAGTGCAAGTCTGAAAGCCACTGCTCCTGGGTGCCCCCACTCTTCAGTGTCTGTAGAGAGAATGAGACGTGGCTGACAGTCCCATCAAAGCTGCTGTGCGACCTGGCAGTGTTTTCCACATGCATCTAGAGCACCACAGGAAATGGTCTTGGGGATAGTGACTTTTTTTTTTTTTAAAGGATTTATTTGTTCATGAGAATGACAGGAGGAGAGAGAGAGAGAAAGAACCAGATATCGCTCTGGCACACGTGCTGCCGGACACTGAACTTGGGACCTCAAGGTTGAGAATCCAATGACTTATCCACTGCACAACCTCCCGGACCACAACAGTGACTTTTTTGTTTTAACCATCAATCTTTCCTGCACCACAGACCCCTCCTGCATTCTAGGATCTCACACCAACACAAGATAATTCTGTTGTGTTGTGACAGTTTCTGACTCTTCCTTCTGGAGATGAGCTGATTCTAGAAAAACTCAGAACAAGTGTCATATATGTGCTGTATTAATATTTTTCTATCAATTAACAATATCCCTTCAACCAAACACACTAGGAGTGCTAGACTAAAGCACAGGTGAACACACAGTTGACTAATATGCCCCGGCTAAATTTCCTCAGTGACAGCTACGGTTTGAGAACATGTCAGCTACAGTAAAAACTTTACCTTTTCCAACTGAGATTCCTGTCATCTTAGTACAGTTTGAGTAGCATCTTTGGATCAAAGACATCTCTTTTTTTATTTATTTTAACAAAAGCACTGCTCAGCTCTGGTGTATGGCGGTGTGGGGGATGGAACCAGGGACTTCACAGAGCACAACCATTATGCTGTACCCACCCATCAGACACCTGTCAGGTAGCCCAGGGGCCGGTGCCCAGGAACCCGGCCTGACCCGTGAGCCCCACTCACCGCGAAGTTCTTGATGATCTGCTGCACCAGCGCGGCGTTGGCCACCATGTGAGCGCGCAGGGGCGCGTGCTGCAGCAGCAGGCGGAGCAGCTGGCCCACCACAGGCAGCTCCTCAGGCCCAGCTCTGCTCACTCGCAGGCTCTGCAGCATCAGCCTCAGGACTCGCGGCAGCACAGCCAGGGTGGACACGCAGATGCCCCAGAGTTTATCCCTGCCGTCAGGAAGGAGAAAGGGAGTCAGCGAGGAGCAGGGGCAGAGACACACAGACCGTCAGTGGTGGGTACAGTGTGGAATTAGGTCCCTGTAAACTCACAAACCACTGCGATCAGTAATCATTGTCGTCAGTGAACTGTCAAAAACAAGGTGCCCTTTTCTAGTCACTAGGGTTTTTGCTGGGACTTTGAACTAGCATAATTCTACCACTCCCCATGGACCTTATTATTTTTTTAAAGTGGGGGGGGGGGGAGAGGAGGGAGAGGCAGGAGCGACACCACAGCCTGATGCACAGCTCCTTGAACTCCCTCTGCACAGTGTTCCCACGTGGTGGCCGGACGCCTCAAACCTGGATTCTCACACACGACAGTCCATTCTGCTGGGATAGTAATCTGCTCCTATTTTTTATATGTTTTCAGTTGCTGCCAGGGTTATTGCTGGGGCTACCAGAAGCCATTGTTGCCTTTTTCTTTCATTTTGATAGGACAGAGAGAAATCGAGACGAGGAGATAAGAGAGGGAGAGAGAGAGAGAAGGAACCACAGAACCAAAATAGATTTCAGAAAGTAGCCAGCAGGGCCAGGTGGTGGCGCACCTGGTTAAGTGCTCACATCACAGAAAGTAGCCAGCATAGGGTCTGTCACTATACAGCTGCTCACAGTGGGCTGAAGCTGAGTCCAAATGCCAGCAGCACACAGCACCCCCTCAGTATTTTTGCTAAACAAGAATCTGTTATGACAGGGGTGAAGTGAACTCACAGCTAACCTAGTCACATTCGGAGAGCCTATGGCCTCCAGATGCCACAGAACCAGTCCTTGTACTATTCTGACCGTGATCCCCGCTCCACAGACAGCAACCATATCAAAGGTGACTGCCAATTTACTGAGAAACCACTGACGCCCTCCTTTGAGTTTATTCTGTCCTAGCCAGATGCAGAAACAGGCTAGGACAGAATAGTCATGCACAGAGAATAAAGAATACAGACAAAGCTAGTAACGAGGCAAAGAAAGGCACTAAAGATTTAAAAAGAAAACCCAACATAATCAAGAAGAGAAAGAATAAAAGTACTTTGGGAGAGCCAGGAAGTGGCGCACCTGGTAAGCACAATAAAATGAGCAAGGACCCAGGTTCAAGCCCTGGGTCCCCACCTGCAGGGGAAAAGCTTCATGAGTGGTGAAATAGGGCTGCAGGTGTCTGTCTGTCTCACTCTGCTCTCAATTTCTGTCTCTACTCCACACCCCCAAACCCACCAGGGTACCTTGGTTCCTCCGGGATTAAAAACTCCTAGTCCTGCAACCCTGAAGCTACTCGTAAGTGGTCTGATATGCTAACTGTCTACGTGTGAAGGCTTGTGGACTCTACATCACAGCACATGTAAGCACGGTGAGAAGGAAAGCTTGCATTTCTGCCTTCACGTATCGTAACTAAAGAAAGCTGTCAGGTCAAACAGAAACGAGACTTGGGCAGCCCAAGAGACAGAAGCAGTAATATTGACAGCCCTGCCTAGGGCTCTCTAATGCTATGTCTGAGAGTGATTTTACCTGCACTATCTCAGTTATTTAATGGACAGAATTGGGTCTGATGCAACTGACCTTTCAGTTCAACATAAAGCAGTAATTCTAAGCGTTCAAAGGTATATACTTCAAAAACTAGTACTGATGCCAAGTTCAGTCTGTGGGTGCTGAGTAACTCCTGAGTAATCTCCTGGTTAATTCCAATCCAAAGGCGCCACGTATCCCTCCTGGTCTAAATGCAAAGGCAACGAGAGAGGGTGCTGGTGGTGGAAGAGAACGCAACCCAGGTTAAAAAACTAGAATAAACTTCCAAAACTTAAAACTCATAGAAACCCAAACCCAGTTACAGCATGAGCGGTGGGGTCCTGGAGCTGTGTTCTAAACAGCCAACAGCACATAAGTTGAGTTTTCTGGCTCCCAGCGTTAAGAAACAGGAAGCTAGAAATGTACCAGCTTAGCTAGAAGCCAGGGAAATAGTCTCCAAAAATCTTCTAAGATTTCTCACTAAAGATGTACCCAGGCAAAGGAAAGTTATACCGCCCCAACACTGAACGTAATCAGTGCAGGGAAGGCTGTCCGGAGCCTCGCCTGACCCCAGCCCCCGAGGGGAACATCGTCACCAGAAGAGAGGCCGGACTCAACAAAATAAACACCGGTAAGTCAGAGAGCCAAGAATGAGAGTCAAGTCGAAATCCAGAATGGATAAGATAGGTGAGGAAACAACTCAAGGAGGCTGTCAGAAGACACCCCAGCTGTGCAGACAGTCCCTGGCTTGCACATGGCCGGGTCTGAGCTCCGGCAGCACATGGAATGTCCTGTTACATGGGGTGGAGGAGTCTCTGAAGTTATGTTACCTTTCCCTCTGCCTCTCTCTGAAATAAAGGAAACAAAAGGCTCGGTCGGAGAGTCATAAAGTCATTCCTGAAATGCAGCACTGTGTGATGCACCAGTATAAGGGAACAAAAACCAGACACAAAACTAGCAAGGCCCCGTGAATAAGCCAAACGGGAGTGTCAAGAGTGAGGGGCCAGGGTGCTGCACAGCACCCAGCATCTGGCCTGCGTGTGTGACGTCAGAACAACACCCTGGGTCTTTACTGAAAACAGACACACAAAAGGACAGAATGAGAAGCTCCCTGTGTTGAAAGGACATTTCAGTCCTTCTAGGAGAGAAAGTAATAATAAACAAAAACGGTAACTCAGTGTTTCTCAGCTGAGAAGAACAAACATGGGTGTTCGGTTACAGCAGCACCGAACGCGGACCTGGTAAGCAGCCGAACTGCTGAGAAGCCTACACTAGGGCGCCCTGACTCAAATGGGTTAAGTCTGATTTCTGCAGCATTTGTGAAGGCAAATTCTCACTGTGTTTCGTGTGCGTTCTCAAACCAAACCTTCTCTAGCAAGAGCAGTAGTTGCCCAAAATGGAATTTTAAGTACCTATGAGTCCAATTGCCAGCACTTCAGTCTAGCAACTGAAGGTCACGCCAAGAGATGCACACGTCATTCCCAATCTGAGTGCAAGGCCAGTTTCGAAACTAGGCTTGAAACAGTCCAGAGCTATTATTAAATACGCTAACTCTGTTGAGACAGCCTCATGAAGACAAAGCAGGATGTTCCCCTATAAGAAACTATCTCCCTCTCAACTGCCTTTACTCAAAATGAGTAATAAAAATACTTTAAATGGGTAAACCGTGATACATTGTGTGCTGTAAAACTAACCAGCAGTACCACAGCCAGTTCACTCTGTTTGCGAATCAAGTCTCCCTGGAACGCATTCACCTGCCTATTATCTACTGTTACTTTCATCCTGCCAGTATTAAATAGTTGTGGCAAAAATCCTGTAATTAAAAAACCTAAAATATTTACTATTTACAGGAACTTTTTAAAATATCTTACAGAGTAACAAAGATAACTGGAATGCAAATTTGATTCACACAGATGACTCACAAATCATATTAAGAATCAAATCGCTAAATACAGCCTGAAACTTTCTGTGTAAATTTCACTTCAAAAAGACTTATCTTGGGTTGAGGAGATAGCTCAGACTGTTAGAGGGCACAGACTGGATCCCAGTACTGAGTAGTCCTCTTTCTCAAAACAAATGCATCTTTTTATTTTTATTTAAATAAAGTTTTTTTTTATATCTTTTCAATTTATTGGAATAGACACAGTCAGAAGTCAAGAGGGAAAGGGGTGGTAGAGAGGGAAAGACAGAGGTACCCGCAGCCCTGCTTTACCATTCACAAAGCTTCCCCCCTGAGGTGGGGACCAGTGGCTCAAACCTGGGTCCGTTTGCATTATGACATGTGCACTCAACCAGGTACGCCACCACCCAGCCCCACAAATGCATATTTTTTTAAAAGTACTTATTTTAATGATAAAGAGAATGTGAAAAAGAGAACCAGAGGATCATTCCAGCATATGCAGTGCCGAAAATGAATGCCAAACCTCAAGTATGAAGCCCCTCGTAATAGAAAAAAGTTTCAAAAAATATGAACGTGTGTGTGTGTGTGTGTGTGTGTGTGTGTGTGTGTGTGTGTGTGTGTGTGTGTGTGTGTGTGTCACAAAGACAAGAAAGTGATGAGGCCAAAGACAATCTCTAGGGGGTTACAGAAAAGAGAGAAAAACGAGGACTCATGGCCTATGTGTGACTTAATGTTTTATTCCTAAACCTGGAGGCTGCTTAGGTGGATGTTTTATACAACTAGTATATTTGATATATTTCATGGCGTTTAAACATTCAAAGAAAGACTTAAAGGCAAATGTCAAAATGTTAACAGGTGACAGAAGTACTTTTTATCTACATGCTCATCTGTAAAGAGTTTTAAAACCTGTAATATATTTTCAGCATGAGAATACAGTTTTAAAAGTAAAGTGAAATCTTCCAAGCTATCCCAGGAGTTTTAGTTTGGGTCTTATATAGGAATAGAAGAATTGACAAATTAAAACTATAGCACCTTAGAACAATTTCCTTAAACCCAAGAATTTAAAATTTCACTCTTACTAGTTCTAATGAAGCCCCAAAGAAAATACAAAAGCTTGTACTAATAAGCCCATTCATCTAAAGGTAGAATTTCTTCTTGCTAGAATTATAATAATGTTAACAAGGAAGGCTCTCAAGAAGCTTTATAAACGACGTCTAGCTTTTTAAATACTTAAGTAGCTTAAGAGGAGAAACAACTAAGAAAGGTTATAACAAAAAGGAGAATCATTAAAAACAGTAAAAATCTTAGGTCTGTATAAACTCTGAAGACAATTTTAAATAGCTCCAAAATCTAATCACCTTTCACCCCATTCTTTCTTTAATGGAGTGGGGGAAGACCGTAGAATAAGCCAGAAAGAAATTAAAAGTTAAGAGTCTACAAAAACGGTTACCTCTTTTTCAGATGCTCTGCTTCTCCTTTCTCTAAAGTAAGCAGAAAATAAAGAAGACTGTAGCAACAAGAAGCCAAAAATGGCAGCAGTGTCTCACTAGGTACACACGTATGATCCAGGAGCTTACAGATAACACCCAAAATACAGCCAGCTGTACTGTCGGGGATCACAGTCAACCCAACCTAAGCAGAGAAAAATGAGATTAATCACCTCTTCACAAGTCTCTCTGGTGACCCCACCAACCAGTTAAGTCTCACACCCCACTCGCTGAAAAGCTGCACATGCTGCATGATGTATGTCACCAGCAATACCATCGGGTCCTGTTTTCATTTGAGAATTCAACTTTCAAACTAAATCACTTTGAAGACACACGGATTCTACTATTATTCTCTGATGTTACAACTTCTGCTGCTGGTCAGAATCATTATTTAAAGGGTTTATTCATTCAGCGCCCCCAACCCCCCAAACTTGCTATCAGACTTATACCTAAGACCTTGCAATTCCTCTCCTGGGGATACTCATTACTCATTTTGGAAAATATTGTTACTAGGAGTGATCTCGCCCCAGGTAGTTAAATACACAAACCAGAGTTCCTTTTATAATGAACTTTCCTCTGCCATTTGATTGAGCTAGTTACTCAGACATGATGAGGGAAATAAAATTCTTTAATGAAGTTAAGATATTACTATACTTACCGTTTGACTGCTCCTATGTCCTAAAACCCAAATAGAAGTCACTATAGCATAGTAATTCATCTAGACTCTACCATGTGGACTATCGTTAGATGCAATCGAATTTACAGTATGTTTGCATGGTTTGAAGCTCCTAGGAACTACTGTTGAATAACCACAAAAGTGCGCAAAAGCTCTCCTGTCAAGCTGTCTGAGAATAGGAAGAAAGAAATATTGGGACTTCAAAACAGTACTCTCTTGCAGCTCAGTGGGAATAATATTAAGAGGAAAGGTGTCAATGTCCACAGAAATTACTGAAAGGAGTGATGGCCCAGCAGCTGTTGAAGCAGGTAAGGCATGAGGACTCTGAAGCACAAGGTCCAAATGTAACCTCCAGATCTTACATGCAGAGATGCTCTGGTTCTCTTCCATTAAAAAGTGAACATTTTAAATTATCCACATAGATAATTTGTTGTGGAGATAAAGGAACTCTGATACACTGCTGGTGGGAATGCAAACTTCCTTTGGAAGACTGTCCTTAGACAAATAAAATGGAAACATCTTACGTTCTAGCAATATCACTCTTGCGCATTTATCCAGTGGACACTCCAACACCAATTAGAAGGGACATATGCACTCTATGCAGTGTTCACAACAGCCAGAGTGAAAGCAGCCGAAATGCCCATCAACAGATGACTGACTAAACAAGTTATGGGATACAGATTCCATGGAATACTACTCTGCAATAAAAAAGATACCGTGCCATCTGGAACAAAACAGATGGAACTGGAGGTGGTTATGTTAGTGAAATAAGTGAAGAGATGATAGCCCACTAGGGAAAGACAGAAACAGGCTGGAGGTATGAGTCGACCTGCCAACGCCCGTGTCCAGCAGAGAAGCAATTCCAGAAGCCAGACCTCCCACCTTCTGCGCCCGAGAGGGGAAGAAATGTTAGGGGAAAATGGCGTAGAGGGCTCTGAAGCCCAATTCCATCAGGACCCAGAGAAGGTGTGGGTGTGGGTGTGGGTGTGGGTGTGGGTGTGTGGGTGTGTGTGGGTGTGTGGGTGTGTGGGTGTGTGTGTGTGTGTGTGTGTGTGTGTGTGTGTGTGTGTGTGTGTGTAGGGGGCATTCCAAAGAAGAAACAGGTATGGGTGTGACTTAGAAAGGAAAAGGAAAAAGAGAGACAGACAGACACACACACACACACACACACACACACACAGACAGAGTTACAGAAATAATAGTCAACCCTTATCTGTGACCCTGGGAGACCCACTGCAGTTTCCAATGGAGGGATGGGGCCACAGACTCTGGAGGTGGGAGTAGGTGCGACAGTGCTCGTTATTTTCTAAATCACTAATAAAAGAAAAGAGAGAGACATGAAAGACAAGTTCCAGATGGTTTCACTCATATGTGGAATCCAGAGATCTGATTCACACGAACTTGACCCCCCCAAAAAAAAAAAAAAAATCAGAAGCAAGTCAACTGTGAGACTTGTAAGAACTCCGGTGCTTGTCCCTGGGAGACTGGAAGGTGGGGACACAGACCTCTGGTGGTGGGTGAGGTGTGGAGCTATACATTGTAATCTTACAATCTTGTAACCTACTATTAACAACACATAAAAGACAAATACCCAAATAAGCAAGGATTAAAAACCATCAGCCAAGGGCTAGGTAAACAGCACAAATGTTACATAAAAGATATTCATGTCTTGGGGCTCTGAGGTCCCAGATTCAATCCTCAGCACCACCACAAGCCAGAGCTGGGTAGTGTTCCGATAACTCAATTCTCCTCTCTCTCTCATATTAAAACAAAAATACCTTTTAAAAAATAAAAATCAACCCAGACATATCTTGTGTGCATTGAATACTGACTGGAACAAGAGCATCCACTGGTTAGAAATCAGTCTCCTGATGAGCTCAATGCTTCCACTGACCGGGTCATGGGCTTCTGACTACATGAGTCAGGATACAAAACTCTAAAACCCTGATACCAAGTGCATGTGAATAAAAATGTTACAAAGGCTGATAAAATAATCCACTTGGATAATGTGCTGCTTTGCCACGTGTGCGACCCAGATCTGAGCCAGGCATCACAGTAAAAGTCCTGTGGGCTTTTTCACTCTCTTGCCTTTATCGTAAAATAATAACAACAACCAGTCATAAGGACCTGAGGCTTAATTTTAAGGTTCTTTGTTATACAGGTATAGGAAGCAAGGTCCTAGGGAAAAGGTGGTTTTCCTAAAGTCAGAGTTAACCATGTTTAATAGAGAGTGAAAACGTTAGTGTTTCTCAGCTCTTTGTGAGAGGCCATGGAATACTAAGCTTAGAATTCCAGACAGTTTCTCTTTCCCTGGCTTATGACAAACCCAGTCTTAAACGATGAATCTCTGTTTTGTTTTTCTTTTTGGGGGGTTGGGTAATAACAGAAAACAGTTAAGTATATTTACCAAATGCTTACTGATGGCACTTTGCAGGATGTCAAAGCTCTGGCTTCGAGAAGGGATGACCTGTAAACTGTGACAGATGGCCTGTCGAGGAGGAGAGAAAATCAGTAACCAAGTTCTGTAGATTTTTCTTTTAAAACTTAACTTTACTGATGCAATAGAAAATGTAACATATGAAATCTCAAGACACGAACTGTCAAAGGTCAATCAAGTTGTGTGTACGTACACACACACACACACACACACACACACACACACACACACACACGCACACACGATGAGCTAACTTTGACCAAACTAGTCCTACCAGATGTCATACACAGAAATGCAAGAATGAACATCTCTCCTCTCTCACAGTCCACATATGGCTCACCAGAGCAGCGGTTCCACTTCTGTTAAGTGTCATAATAAGAAGACCTGAACAATCTGGAGGCAGGGTGGGGGTGTAGGGGTGGGGGTGGGGGCGGCGGCTGACAAACCCTTTATTCCATTTGGTGAAGAAATGCACCACAGAAAAGTATTTATCATAAAAAACACTGAAACATAACTCAAGTCAGTTATAGTGCTGCCTTGATTCCTCCCAAGAGTAGAAGAACAACAACAGCTTACAGGTGAAAGCCGCACTTCTCGTATCTGTAATTTCCTAAGTTCAAGAAAACAAGAAGAGGGAAGAAAGCAGCAAGTCCTCCAGTCCCAACACAAACTGCACAGAAGCTGGCGGACGGAGCGCAGGGCTAACCAGAAACCGCGGGGAGAGACGACTCACACACACAGGCTGACAGAGCTAACCAGAAACCGCGGGGAGAGACGACTCACACACACAGGCTGACAGAGCTAACCAGAAACCGCGGGGAGAGACGACTCACACACACAGGCTGAGAGAGCAGGCGTGCGGGCCAAAGAACTGCTGATTAGCCGACCCCCAGTCACTGCACTGCTGCTCAAAACTCGGGGTGCTCACACGACACACTTTCTCTCTCACGTCTCTAAGTAATGCGAGGGTATTCAAATGTTACCTTCTTACTCCAAAAGGAGCACAGTGTTTATTTTCATCTCATTCAATGATAAATGGCCACTTCAGCCCTTCCCTTGCCGAACAATTCAGTTCTGAAGCCACTGGGTGGGAACAAACATAACCAACCAGCACTAGTCTAGATGAGAGAGCTGCAGTGGTCCGGGGCAACTATCCAGGAATAAATAGAAGTCAACAGCCCTGGGAGTCGGGGGTCCGAGGAGTGAGAAAGATGCTCGCGTAGGAGAGTGACGACAACAACGATATCCAATAGTCACAATCACACCTACAATTCAGAGGTTGGTTTCAAAATAGCTTTTCTCCACTAACAGAAAAATAGGGCCTCTTAAAGGAAAGCCTGACTGCAGGGGTGGAACACAGAACAGACACTCTTGAGTGTAGGACAATTTCTGGAGTCATAATGTAGGAGTTCATCGAAGAAAAATTAAACCACATCAAAAGAACTCAGCTTGAAGGCAGCATTGATGGCAAACAGCGAGCTCAAGATCAGTGGTTATAATGACAGTAAGCAACACTGTTTTCTTACTGCTGGGATCTCACCACTGTCAGCATTTCCAGACAGAAAGAGAGAAGAGGAGCCGGGAAGACGCCACAGAACCAAAGCGGACTCCCTCCGTGCGTGGCAGGGCCAGGCTCAAACATGGGTTACTTCCACATGGTGACCCAGACACTCTGCCGCTCTCCAAAGTGAACTCTCTCCCTTGTCAGCAGGAAGGAAATTTAACCCCCATGATAACAACAGGAAACCAACTACCACAAATAAACGAATGCACTGCAGGGCTAAAAAGAAATGGATATTTACACTGCTTTAAGTTATAAACTATTAGTTACAAAGTCAAGTAGGGCGAAAGTGGTTGGGTACCACTCCAAGTAATCAAAAGAGCATTAACGAAACAAAGCAAAGCTATGCACTCCTCAAATGGAGAGCAGAAAACCCAGGAGCCCGTGTGGCAGAGTCCCAGCAAGTCTAAATAGTCTGAGTGCAACCACAAGGAAACACAAATCAAGCCCAAATTGAAAATCATAAAATAATTCAGGTTGGGGGAGTCGGGTGGTAGCACAGTGGGTAAGCACAGGTAGCGCAAAGCCCAAGGACCGCTCTAAGGACCCCGGATCGAGGCCCCAGCTCCCCGCCTGCAGGGGAGTCGCTTCACAGGCGGTAAAGCAGGTCTGCAGGTGTCTGTCTCTGTCTTCCCTTCCTCTCTCCATTTCTCTCTGTCCTACCCAACAATGACGACATCAGTAACTAATCTGGTCTAGTACAAAGAGTAAGGTGCTTTCCTTTTAGTAGTGAGGTGGGGAAGAAAAAAAAGGGGAGACAGCACTGAGATGTAAGAGAAACAGATACAAAGAGGAAGCCCAAGCCCAGAAGCAGCTCAAGATCAGAAGTCTCAAGAGTGTGGAGCTTTCCCCTGGGATCAAAGTTGTGTAGCTATGCCCAACATTAGGCTTTCCAACCCTTTGATACTGCAGAGTCCCCAGAAGGCTCCGTGCTGGCTGCCAGCAGGAAATATGCCCAACAGACAAGGGACAAGGAACAAGGGACAAGGAAAAGGGAAGGATGCCCTTTAAGGGCAGGCATGCAGACTTTGTCATGCCACATATGAAAATTATCCGGACCGCGAGTGAAGGAATGCCACTTATGCTCCTTGCAGTCAGGGAGGTAGCTCAGCGACTAGAGTCAAGTTGAATTTATATGTGACACGGCCTCACTCACTTTCTCTCCCTAGCACCAGACTTCAAAGCCGCTCTGTTCTGTCTGTCTCTGTCATCAAGTAATGACATAGGTGTTTCAAGAAAGGAATACACCTCCTATCCAAGATCATAAAAGCTCTCAGAATAAGGACTGTGTTTCACATTACTCTTCTAAGAAATCTCATATCTGGCAATGCAGAAACTAGTGGTGGTTGGTGTACTGAACTGTAATTGTAAGCTTATTTTCAAATGCATTAATACCTCTGTTACATCCCAATGGTGCAGAAACTGATCCAAGTCCGTAAGGTAAAGAAAAACAGGGGAGAGCTGTGTCTGGATGACATGAGGGACTCCTCGGAGGCTCTGGAGCCAAGTCAGCTCCTCTTTTGAAAACCCTAATTTGAGAGGAAAATAAAAAAGCCAATTAAAATAACTAAATCATAGAGCAACAGCCTTAATTAAAAAAAAAAAAAAAGACATGTACCTTCCAGTTAAACTTTTGTTAGCTGTCTTGTTTTCTCTGAGTTTTTGCATTTTGTGTAACATTTTAAAAATGAATGACCAGCAAAGGAGACAATTAAAAGCACTAACTATAGCTACAAAAGATAAACCTGACTCCATCTATGAAACAGCAAGCGACATTATTTTACCCTCCGTACTAGGGCCATGGCCACTTCTACTAAAAGGAGAAAAGAAAAAACAAAAACAAAGAAAAGAAAAGAAAGAAGAAAGTGAGCGAGAACCTTTTCAATAATCACGGACTTAAAACAGCACACAACCAGGGTCAGCACGCAGCTCCTTGGTAGAGCACATGCCTCCGATGCACAAGGCCTAACCCGGAGACTGGCCCTTCAAACGCTTTCACACAACTACCATCCTTAAGTCTGTCTGGGTGAAGAAGCAATTCACATGGCAGTCGCTTCAACTAGACCTATACGAAATTTCTGATTTTCTTACCACATCCCTACTAGTTGGTCTATAACACACGTCAAAGTCCTTCCTGAAGAGACAGCTGTTACAGTGCTGTTGTCTGGGAGATGGTGCAGTGGACAAGGCACTGGATTCTCAAGCATGAGGTCCTGAGTTTGATTCCTGGCAACACGTGAGCCAGAATGATGTCTGGTTCTCTCTTCACCCCCATTAACAAATAAATCTTAAGATGACTCTCAGAATAACGAGAATATTACGGTTCGAGCCCCAGGTTCCCCACCTGCAGGGGTGTCACTTCACAGGCGGTGAAGCAGGTCTGCAGGTGTCTATCTTTCTCTCCCCCTCTGTCTTCCCCTCTTCTGTCCATTTCTCTGTCCTATCCAACAACTACGACACCAATAACAACAACAATAACAATGAAAAGCAAGGGCAACAAAAGAGAAAATAAATATTAAAAATTAAGAAAATAGCTAATCAAAACCCAAGATTCTTCCTAATAAGCTGAAACATATATAACATGTTGAAAATGGATATTCTATTTATAAATTTTAATTATGCAATAATTTTCTCCGGATGGTTGAAAAAGGCATCTATGCCCAAATTAGTGTACACTAAGAAATAGTGGCATTAAGAAGGAAATGAAAATAAAATCATGTGATATTCAAACAACTGTCAAATCTTTGGTCTCATGCTATGAGAGGTTTCGGAAGTGAACCATGTGTATCCCTGCTGTAAGAGCCTGCCAAGATAGGGAAGAAATACATTTCCTCATTACCACTTATTAATGAAAACTCATCCCAAGATAGACAGATTGTCATCTCCAAAACTTAGAACCAGACAGGTAAAACAGCAACTCTTAGGAGAATAGAATCTTCATATTATGATTTCTCCTTTCCTTGACCTGACGGGTTAATATGGTTACCTGTAAGTGTTGAAAATAAGAAGCTGAAATAGTCCACATCACTTATCAACCCATCTTTAACTGAATACTTCCATCCAGAAAATGCGGATCTATAACAAAGGAAAACTGTCATTAGAAGTGACCAACGTGAGACTAAAGAGTAACAGTTTGTAATCTTTTTACTGAAAATAACACAAACAAAATAGCTTAATCGAGTTTTCTTCTTGAGAGAGTTCAAATACCATAATGTCAAGTTTCTAATGTCTAACATTATCTACATCCATGTCAAGTTTCACTGAAAGCATAACTGGCCCATACACAGAATCAGAGTATTTCCACTCCCAGCTGAACAAATGAGACCACCAGGTCCTTGACAGAAGCTCTGACTTTCAGTAGTACATTCACCAAATATGTACTTCTGATTCTGATTAAGTCCAACCTTGTTTACTGAAATGAATTAAGTTTCAAAAAAGTTCCAGTGTCTACCTAAATAAAACCATCTTAGTTAACCAAACAATAGCTTCATCCAAAGCTGCTCCAAGACACGTGTGTATTCCTGTCCTTCGCAAGGTTATGACTAGGTCAGTTTCACAGCAGTAGAGGTGGAGTATTTGAAGGGACTCCGGGGAGCCGCAAAAGCGAAAGCAGCTTCTGATGACATGAGGATGACCTAAGCTCTTGCTACGAGATCAGTGACTGCTCTTACAACTCCTGTCAAGGTAAGGAGGAAGAGGAGGAAAAGAATAAATGTCAACTAAGTGACATAAGAGAAGAGACTAAGGAGGATTAGATCCAACATGCCGGGATAAGTTGCCTGAATGTGAAGCAACATCAACTACGTCACCCACACCTTCCCAGAAGCACAGTTTGTGGACACCTCTGCCATTAAATGCATTGACTGCACAGGTACAATTACAAAGATAATTGCATTTATTAGTGTTCTTGAATCTGAAGGAGGTAAACGACCATATTTTATATTTCTATCATAACTAAAGCAGCATCATACCAATGGCCATCAAAAAGCTGAGTATACCGCAAGCCAGAGTTTATAAAACACCAGAGGTGTTCAACGTAAAAGGACATAAAATGGTCAGCAGAAAATGAGCCAGTATCCTCTTGAAAAGAGTATTCAATTCTGCCACCCAGTGGCCAAAAGGGAGTACGGACACCCACCCAGGAATCTCCTGTAGACAAATGGCCACATAGCTTCCTCTGCGGTGACCGTGTGGACTACACAGGCCAGAATGCTGGCAGGAGGAGAGATTTTGTTAGTGATTATCACGGGGAAGGGGGAGAGCAAACTGAAACTACTCATGGCAGACCAGGTTTTAGTTTATTTTTTGTCTGTTTCACATTTTCTTATCTATTTTTCCCAGAGCACTGCTCAGTCCTGGCTTATGGTGGTGCTGGGGGTTGAACCTGGGACCTTTGGTGCCTCAGGCATGAGAGACTCTGCATAATCATTGTGCTGTATGCCCAGCCCAAGAAGACCAGGTTTTCTATTCACCCTTCTTTCTACTCAAACGTCTGCGTGCGTGTGTGTGTGTGTGTGTGTGTGTGTGTGTGTGTGTGTGTGTGTGTGTGTGTGTGTGTGTGTGTCTGGGGCCTCACACAGGCATGCTTGCACCACTCCTGGGTGGTGGTGTTTGTTGAATCACCAGGGCCTCTCTGCTCCAGGCCTAATCTCCCATTCCCCCAAAACAGAGAGAGAGAAGGAAAGATAACAGCACCAGAGCTTTCCCCAATGCAGCAGGGGGGAACACACACACACACACACACACACACACACACACACACAAAATGGGGAGAGTTGTCCTTTTACTGGGACACTCTAACCTAGGGCTTTGCATCCCCTATGGGGTGAGCACTCTCTCTCTTCAAATCAAATTTTGGTGCAAACCAATTCTCTTCTCAGACTTCTCTTTCCTAGTGCTGCAGACCACCTCTCCGTGTGTTTCTTTTGTGTTTCCCCAGTCCACTTGGGCCAGAGAAAAAAACCTGAGCAAAGGCCAGTAGAACGACATATGTAGAGTGGTATGGAAAACAAAAAAAAACAGATTTTAAGTGTGTGGTTATAAAAAGGAAATCAAAAGATTTCAGCTGGTAAGGTTTTCAAAAAGCTGGAACAAACTAATACTCTTTGGGAGTATAATGTTCTTAGATAAGCACTCTCTGATAGAGATGCCTAGCAATCAGAACTACGAAACTTGATCAGGGCCTCTCAATTAAATTAATGTACCCAACAGAAGGTGGGGAGGGAGTACGGGGCAGAATATCTGCTGTGCAGGCAGGAGGTCAGACCTGATTTCCATCCCCAGCATCACAGAGGCCACAGTGACACTCTGGTTCTCATTCTCTCCTTAATGAATTTTCCTTTAAAACTCAGAAATGAGGGAGTCGGGCTGTAGCTCACCAGGTTAAGTGCAGGTGGCGCAAAGCATAAGGACCGGCGTAAGGATCCCGGTTCAAGCCCCCGGCTCCCCACCTGCAGGGGAGTCGCTTCACAGGTGGTGAAGCAGGTCTGCAGGTGTCTGTCTTTCTCTCCCCCTCTCTGTCTTCCCCTCCTCTCTCCATTTCTCTCAGTCCTATCCAACAACAACAATAAATCAAGGGCAACAAAAGGGAATAAAATAAATATTTAAAAAAATCAGAAATGAGGGGCTGAGACATAGTCTTCTGTTAAGTGTATACTCTACCAGGTGTGAGGACCCAGGTTTGAGTCCCCAGTCACCACAGGAGAGGATTTGCACAGGGGAAGCTTCGCATGCTGGGCTGTAATGTCTGTCTCCCTCTCTCTGGCCCTGGAGACAGCACAGTGCACAAAGCATTGGACTCTCAAATATAAGCACTGAGTTCGATTCCAAATGCTAGCTGGACAGGAAGAAGGGACTATCTTGACAAAAATATGAAATAACCCATAGTGTATCCAAGAACCCAAACGTTCTTCTTAAAATATGAAGCTAGGAAAACGTGATGATATAATAAAGCCATCAACCTAGCAAAGTTGAAAATTATTAATTTTGTATTCTTTTTTTAAATTACTTTGAATGAAAACAGTATTATCTACTAACAGATTCAGCAAATACTAAAACTTTTTTTTTTTTTTTTTTTTTTTGCTTCCAGGGTTATTGCTGGGGCTCGGTGCCTACCCCAAAAATCCACTGCCCCTGGAGACTATTTTTCCCCTTTTTGTTGCTCTTGTTGTTTTATTGTTGTGGTTATTATTATTGTTGTTGTTATTGATGTCATTGTTGGATAGGACAGAGAGAAATGGAGAGGAGGGGAAGACAGAGGGGGACAGAAAGACAGACACCTGCAGACCTGCTTCACTGCCTGTGAGGTGACCCCCTACAGATGGGGAGCCGAGGGCTCAAACCAGGATTCTTACACCGGTCCTTGGGTTTTGCGCCATGTACTACGTTACCACCCGACCCCCTAAACAGCAAATTTTAATTTGATGAATTCACAAATATAAGATAACCTGTTTTAACGACTACTGTCTCTACTGACTGTAAATTAGTGTTTTCTTAATACTAGGCACAAAAAGGGAAAAAAGCAGAGAAAATACCCTTAAGAAGTCATTAAGCAGAAGTGGCTCATCACAGCTTAAATGCGGCTTAAAAAGTGATTTGACTGAGTGTTAAGACAGGTCATCCCAACAACTTGTATCAAATGGGATGGAAAAGGGTGCCCTCTACTGGAAGCAATAAATACAAGCCCACTTAGTTTTGATCGCATACTTCCATGGGCCAGAGAACCCACACCTCCATCCCTGCAGTAAAACAGCCTTACCCCAGTGCATTTACTCTGTCTGGGAGTACCAGCTGCTTAGCAGTGAAGAAAATAGTCTCAGAATGTCACAAGCTCTCTGCAGTTCACAAATGACTAGCAATAGGGGAGGGCAGGAAGGGTCACTCTTAAACTCCATCTCATCTGAGCGTAACTACCTCATATGCAGTATCCCAATAAGCATCGCAGCCAAATTCGAACTGAGTCTTCCCATAACACAGCAACGACTTAATCGAGAAAGCAAATCAACAGGCAGACTGGGTAAAAAATACACAAGCTGGACCAAAAGTTGCTGAGATTCTGCTGGGAGAACCACCACAGAGCCTTCTTGTGGATCTAGTGGGAGACAGAAATAAAAAATTCAACCATTACAAACCAGGGGTCAAACTAAGTATTATTTCCACTGCTATGTTAAATTTCAGCAATACATAGGAAAGAGTTGTATCATAAAGTGTATGTGTGCGTCTAAGTTAAACACTGAGTATGAATTTTAAAAAAATATAATTTCACAACCAAGTGCTTGGATTGAAATTACGTTTGATGGGAATAAGATGTAAAGGGATTGTTAAGAGAGCAAATCAATAATTAAAAAATCCATGTACTTTAGCTAGTTGGTGACAATTACTATTCAGCAATAAAAAAAAAATTAAAGAGCCAATATATAGTGAACAATGAATACTAAAATTAGTATGCTAAGTGTAGTAAGTCAGCTATAAGGTCTTGTCATAGAATTCCATTTACAGCAGTGTCCAAGTGAAGCAAATCCATAGACCTAGGGAGACAAATGAGTAGTTGTCAGGAGCTGGGAGAGAAATCACTGTTGGTAAATAGTTTCATTTGGGTTTACAAAATGGTCTGGATATAAACAGAAGAAACTGTAGCACAACCTTGGGATAGGATTTTAAAAAAAATTGCATTCTACAATGTAAATGCCAAGCTTCTGGCTTGCAATAATTAGTAGTGTGTACCTATGCCAGTCATTTCTGCTGGTATTTTGCTTAAAATATAAAATAGTAACTCAGTCTAATAATGAATAAAGTATTAGTAGATGGAAATCCTACAAAACATCCATTACAATGGAATAAATGACTAGCCCCCAAGCTTCATAGAATTTTTTTTGAATCCATGAATAGCGGGTATTTTAAAAGAAAATTTAGGGTCAGAGAGAGAGCTCAGTATTACAGCTAAAGACCTGTATGCCTCAGGCCACACAGAGCTGCCAAGTTAAATCTGCACACTGCCATAAACCAGAGCTGAGAAGTGCTCTGGTCACTCTCTCAACAAAAATGTTAAGTGAAAAAAAAAATTTTTTAAGTAAAAAATAAATTAAAAAGTAAAAAAATAAAAATGTTAAGTGATATTAACTAAACTAGTTGTCATAGTTTTACAATAAACACAAATTTCAAATCAATAATATATTAGGCACCTGAAAGTAATGGGTGGGGGAGAGAGAGGAATTTACTATTTGATGTTTTGTTCAGGCCACTTAATTGTGGATTTAATGAGTTTATTTTTGCCACTAGGGTTATCGCTGGGACTCAGTACCTCACGAGGAATCCAGTGCTCCCAGCAGGTATTTCTTCGTTTAAAAGTTATTTTTATAGGGTCTTTTTTTATAGGAGAGCTATTGAGAAGGAAGAAACAGAGACCCCTGCAGCACTGCTTCACTACTTGAGAAGCTTCTTGCCTGCAGGTGGGGACCAGGGGCTTGAACTCAGGTCCATATAGTCATGTGTGCACTCAACCAGATGCACCCCCACCTACCCCCAACCCGGGTGTACTTTAGAGCAAAGGCACACAATTTAAGAAAGGGCCAATGTATATTTCTTGCACGAATCGGTGACTACCTACAACATGAAGCAAGCTCTTACCATAGATTCGAAGAGCAGTGGCCTGTAGACTTTTCAGTAGCTCTTTATGTGCTCGAGCTGCAGCCGTGTGGATAATATTGATGAGTTGTGTTGAGAGGTCAGGGTTTCGGGAGCCAAGATGAGCCAGCTGCAGTGGTAAGCCCGCCAGCCAACGAGACAACACTTTACTCCGGTACCTTAGACAGAGACCAGGGAAGAGTAAAATATAATTAGCGAAGACAAGAGAAATGAATTTAAAAAAAAAAAAAAAAAGTTCAACATATATACACCACACCGGCAAATGATAGCATCATCATTCAGATGACATTTGAGACCTGACAAGATTGCCAGCATCTTTATTCAGCTGTAATATTTCTGGTTTTAAATACTCAAAATGATCGTGTGATATGGAGGACTAAATCATACCTTCATCCAAAAAAAGTTCAGCTTTACCCTATTACTTACCCTAACTAAAGTTACTTATTTTACAATAGTAATTAACTGATACATTCGGTACAGGGCTACCTCACACCAAACGGCTTAGAAGTTGAGGGGTCCTTTGTGTTTTACTTGTTGTTATTCTACTTGTTAAAGCCCTGTTGTCTCCTGGTACCACTAATCGTTTCTGCTGCCACTGAGAGCTTAGTAATTAAAACATGATCAGATAGATGTCTTAAGATCTACTACCCACTGACATGCACAAACTGACTCAAGTTGAGCTTAAAATGGGAATTACAGAACCTCGCTCACACTAGTATTATCAGGATTATGAAGAGTACTTAAAAGAACCAACTATTGGAGTACTGTGGTAAGACTAAAGCTCCAGTTATTGGCGTCTCTCCAAGTGAGAAAAAAAAAAGGTGGGATGGGGGGTGGATAGGATGCATGTGTGAAGTCCAAGTACCTCTTTCCTGACCATCCCAAATAAACCTGTTACTACATAAAAAAAACTAATTTCTAGGGTGGGGAAAATAGCAGTGGTCACGAAAAAGGCTTTCATGTCTGAATATCTCAAGTCCTGCGTTCAATTTGGTGGCGGGTGTGGCGCGTTTACTCCTGAAATCTGGCAATGCAGCACATAGCTCAGAAACTTGCTCATCTGAAATTAGCCTCCTTCTACTCTAGGCCCCCAAATGGCTTAACTTTTAGGGTACGTAAAAGGCTGAGGCTCCTACAGGAGATTCCGATGCCCTTCAGCCATGAATGAACTGGAAACACGTGCAGAAAGGAGCTTTTGTCTGTTGTTATGCCTAGAAAGGCGACTGGCACCAACAAGTATGTTTTCTAAATAAATTTCCCATTTTTTAAAATTATTTATTTTCCCTTTTGTTGCCCTTGTTGCTTTGTTGTTGTTGCTACTGAGGTTGTCGTTGTTGGGTAGGATAGAGAGAAATGGAGAGAGGGGGGGAAGACAGAAAGGTGGAGAGAAAGATAGACACCTGCAGACCTGCTTCACCGCTTGTGAAGCGACTCCCCTGCAGGCGGGGAGCCGGGGGCTCGAACCGGGATCCTTAAGCCGGTCCTAGCGCTTTGCACCACATGTGCTTATCCCACTGCGCTACCGCCCGACTCCCAAATTTCCCACTTTTTTCTTAAATATAGTCTAAGAGTTAACTTCTCCAAAGAAAACTGCACAAATCAAATGAAACTTTACCTGATTCTGTAAGTTCTCAGTTGCTCCTTTTGATAGATTTTACTGAAAAACTTGAGCAACAAAGTCCGCACAGGCAGGAGAAGGCCCCTCTGCTGATATAATGTATAAACTGCCTTGATGAGAGATTCTGTAGCCTCTAAAACAGAGAA
Source organism: Erinaceus europaeus (assembly GCF_950295315.1). Classification (NCBI taxonomy): domain Eukaryota; kingdom Metazoa; phylum Chordata; class Mammalia; order Eulipotyphla; family Erinaceidae; genus Erinaceus; species Erinaceus europaeus. Next base: position 35,864 of record NW_026647752.1, read on the forward strand.
AACTGGGCAAATGAGTCCAAAATGCTGCTTTATTAGTCCCTAAATTCCATTAAAACCCCAGAAGAACTTGACTTTGTTCCTATGGCAAAACAGATCTTAGTCACAAAGTGGTGACAGTCACTTAAGTCCTGTGGCAATGGCCTGGCTAATATAAAAATCAAACCAACCAGTTAAACTTAAGCAGGGATCACCTAAACCAGAGTGTTGCCGAGACATTAGAAGGCAACTAAGCAGCGAAGTTTTGATTCTGAATAAGAATTGGTAAAATACTCTAAAAAATGACAACGTGATATAGTTACAAGACAGAAGCAGATGACCATTCATTCTATATGGAACAAAGAAAAAGCTCCTGATTTCTGGTCAAACACAGAAGACCTTCTTATCAGCAGGTTCAATAACGTCATATAATACCTACCCCTTCTACTTCAATTCTATAATGTGCTTTCTATCAATTTGCTTCATAGTAGACCTGACCTTAAAATAAAAGGGTGCACGAGTCACAGATATTTCCAGAGTTCAAATCAATCCAGAATAATTTTTTAACTTCCATTTATGGCCTGATGTAACTAACTTGACGTCATAGAATGTTTCAAAGGCACAACCTCTACAGCTAGTCTCTCAATACTATGTTTAAAGCTCCTCTTCTCTCAAAAAAGGACGAAGCAGCACCACCTACCTCTGCTTGGCTGAATCTGCATCAGCCTCCATGACACCCCAAGCAGCCCGTTCAGCTGCTTACTAGTCAGCCTAGAGCCGCCTTCAAGAGTCTCGGTCACAAATTTCCTTATCATCTCTATCCAGTTGGAGTCCTTTTGCAGAGTTGAGGCATTTGCCAGGGAGACCATGATATCAGATAGTGTTAAATTCAGTAAGAGATGATCTACATTATTGGAGAGAATCGTGCAATGCTTGATGCTAAAAACAAACAAAGACACACAGGCATCTATAAGTGTTATTAACTACCAAGCCTGTTTCACTTAAAATACAAATTAAAATAACCAATTAGCTGGGGTCGGAGGGTAGCCTGCAACTACCAAGCCTGTTTCACTTAAAATACTTAAAATTAAGGGAGTCAGGTGGTAGAGCAGCAGGTTAAGCACGTGGCTCCAAGCGCAGGGACCGGCGTAAGGATCCCGGTTCGAGCCCCCGGCTCCCCACCTGCAGGGAAGTCGCTTCACAAGCGGTGAAGCAGGTCTGCAGGTGGTCTGTCTCACCCTGTCTTCCCCTCCTCTCTTCACTTCTCCCTTTGTTCTATCTAACAGTGATGACATCAACAACAACTACAACAATGATAAAAAACAATAAGGGCAACAAAAGGGAAAATAAATACAAAAAAAAAAACTAATTAAAATAAGCAATCAGCTGAGGTTAGGGGTAGCCTGCCAAGCAGACAGGTATGCCAACAAAGCTTTAGCTGTAGTTTTATTGCTAAGAAGGCACAATGTATACCAGTCAATTCATTATCCAAGATTCTAGTCACATAAAAAGTAAAGGCTCGTGGTCCGGGAGGTGGCACAGTGGATAAAGCATTGGACTCTCAAGCATGAGGTCCTGAGTTCAATCCCCGGCAGCACATTACAAGTGATGTCTGGTTCTTTCTCTCCTCCTATCTTTCTCATTAATAAATAAATTCTTTAAAAAAAGAAAAGTAAAGGCTCTTCTAATGTTACCTGGTAATCTTAGAAGTAAGTAATGTGGAGCTAAGAAGACTTGAAGACACTTGGAAGATTTTTTTTTTAATTATATTAGTGATATAATAGATTTATAAAATTATAAGATAATAGAGGTCTAATTCCATACAGTTCCCACGACCAGATTTATGTCCCATCCCCTCCTCCACTGGACGAGCTCTGGTCCATCAGGGAAAGATACAAACAGGCTGGGGGTATGGATCGACCTGTCAATGCCCACGCTCAGCGGAGAAGCAGCTACAGAAGCCAGAACTCCCACCTTCTGCTCCCCATAAACAGCCTTGATCCAGACTCCCAGCCGGGAGAAGTGATAGGATGAAGATAAGAGGACTCTGCACTCCAGCTCCATCAGCACCAGAGAGAGAAGGGAAAGGAGAGGGACGTATGTAGTTATGATGTCATCAGTGGCTCAGAGGGAAAAAGAGGACTGAATCAGAAAAAGAAGGGGCAACTCTGTATAAATGTGGACAGACAGTTGTAGAGAAGATGGTTGGCCCATGTCTGAAACTTCAGGGGAACTGTGGTGAATTGCAGTGGGGAGAGTGAAGATTCAGAACTCGGGCAGTGAGAATGGTGTGGATTCAAACCCCTGTCGACATGTAATTCTGTTATATAAAAATTAAAAAATAGATAAAACAAAAAGAAAACTACCACTATACTTCATAAAGGAAAAAGCAACATCTTAAATTAAAAAAAAAAAAATCAAGGATGTAAAGAAATAAATGGAAAATATTAGAATATCTTTAAGCTGCCAACTGGGGAGATGCTAAGTAACCAAATAATTGTAATAAATGAATGAAGAGCTATTTGCCTCAGCCAGATGACTTCCATGCTCATGCTTTAAAGCTTAGTTCTCTACGCAGACTCTTCCTTTTGAATAAATTTAAGAGCCTTCTGACTGACTTTTAAGATTCCTTACTGTACTTTTAGTGTTCTAGATAGCATTTACCTACCTATCAATTTTTATTAATTTAAATTATTTTCCATGCTCTCATCTAAGGCAAATCATTTCAAGCTTCCAGGTTTAAATTGTCTTTAAACTCTATCTTCTAATTCATTGCCACTCTTTCCTCAGTGTATCTTAGAAAACTGTTCTTCCCCAGTTACCGCCCTTTCTTCATCAGGTTGTAAGTGTTATTGTCGGCGGCTGGAAGACGGCAAAAACGGTTCTGCCAAAGACTTCCAGGCCTGAGGCTCCAGGGACCTAGACTGAATCTCCAGCCCCACCTTACACCTGAGATGTGCAGTGTTCTAGTGTGTGTGTATCTAACAAAAATGAAGGATTAAATATATATTAGTGTCATTACTTACTTTTTTACATATAAAAGAAAGCAAGACCTTTGAGATAATCTCCCTTCTCTTAGAGATTAAGAAGAAAAAATCTACTTCAACAAATTTTATCAAATTCGAATTTGCATGATTTGGTACTTGACACTCAGCCAAAAAATACAGTTAAAGAAATTAATAAATAAACAGAAGTACTAAGATTTAAAGTTACCTTTTCAGTTACCTACTTTCAGTTTTATTTCACAAAATGCAGATATAAATACCTCATGGTATAAAAAGTTCTAATTTAAGGCTAATTATTATTTATTTATTTATAAAAAGAAAACACTGACAAAACAATAGGATAAGAGGGGTACAACTGGGAGTCGGGCGGTAGCACAGCGGGTTAAGCACACGTGGCGCGCAAGGACGGGCATAAGGATCCCAGGTTCCCCACCTGAAGTGAAATCCCTTCACAAGTGGTGAAGCAGGCCTGCAGGTGTCTGTCTTTCTCTCTCCCTGTCTTCTCCTCCTCTCTCCACTTCTCTCTGTCCTATCTAACAATGACGACATCAATAACAACAACTACTACTACAATAAGAAAAAGAAAAGGGCAACAAAAGAGAAAATAAATAAAATTTTTAAAAAAGGGGGGTACAACTCCACACAATTCCCACCACCAGATCTCCGTATCCCATCCCCTCCCCTGATAGCTTTCCTATTCTTTATCCCTCTGGGAGCATGGACCCAAAGTCATTGTGGGATGCAGAAGGTAGAAGGTCTGGCTTCTGTAACTGCTTCCCCGCTGGACATGGGCGTTGGCAGGTCTATCCATACTCGCAATAAGGCTGATTATTTTATGGTAATTTCAGGTTAAAGAGTTTTTAAAGTCTACCTAGTTGAAAAGAATCACATACCTTCTATTTGTCTCTTTCCTTCTCTGCTTGGTTACTTCTTTCAAAACATATGGAAAACGGCTCATAAAATGGTGTTTGAAATCAACAAGATAATTCTTTCGAAGCCATGACTCCTATTAAAGTAAGCAAAGATTAGAAACCTACAAGAAACAATAATAACCAACCTAAGAGAGGAAGATAGTGAGTGGTTATGCATCACACTCTCATGTCTGAGGCTCAAAGGTCCCAGGTTCAATCCCCAGCACCACCATATGCCAGACCTAAGCAGTGCCCTGTTCACTTGCATGAAATATTCAAGAGAGAGTAACTAATAAAGTTTAAACCAAAAAAAAAAAAAAAACCACAATCTGTCAATATGCATATATCACTGTAATACAGCTATTCAAGGAACATGGGTACGAAAAAAAATTAGAATTATTAGGACATCTTGTTTTAAACTATTGAACACCCACTTACAGATGTGACTTTTTATTTACTGCTTAAGAGAAAAAAGGACAGAATAAGATTTAAGAAAAATTTAGGAGCTGGAGAGCCATCACAGCAGTAGCACTCAAGACTTTCATGCCTGAAGCCCCAGTATTTGCAGTTTCTATCACTGGTACTACCGTGTGCCAAAGCTGAGCTTTCTTCTGGCCTCAGTCTCTCATGAAAATAGGTTTTTCCCCTTCTCATTAAAATAAAGCATCCTCGTGGTCCAGGAGGTAGTTGCAGAAGATAAAGTATTGAACTCTGAAGCATAAGGTCCTAAGGCTCCCCACACTACCAAGGGGAAAAAAAATTTGTAACAGAGAAAGAAACTGAATAGAAATGTGACAATAATTGTGTGTCTGTTAGGACTAAGAAACAGCTCACCCAGTATGTTAAATCTAATTATCTCTTTTTAAAAAGACAGCGCCCCATCACTCAGCTCCAGCACATACACTCGCAGCCTGCTTTATTTTCTTCTTCTTCCTAGTCCCAGTATTTGCTGACCAACTATCCATTCCACAAGAATTGGCAAACACGGGGGGGGGGGGGGGGGGGAGCGACACACACGCTTAGCACCAGAAGAGTCATATTTAACCTTGTACCCCCAGAGCCTAGACCAGAAGCAGGCAGGCAGGCACACTGCACAACAGTTATTCAGCTGACCTTGTCCCAAATGGAAATGTTCTTTCTCTACAGTGTCCAGTTCAGCAGCCACTAACCACATCTAACGATTGAGCACTGAAACATTGCCTTATTTAGTCACGCTTATAGATACTCAATTAATTTTTGATACATGACTACAACGGACTACTCATTCACAAATTGTCTTAATGAGATAAAGACATAAAGACCAAAGTAGCAAGCAATAAAACACAAAATTAACACACACAATTTCTATAGTGAATTATACTGACCCTGAGGCTATGGACACAGACAGCATAAAACAAAGTAAATTTTTAAAGTTAATCTTTTTTTTTTTTTTTTGCCTGCAGGGTTATCACTGGGGCTCGGTGCCTATACTATGAATCCACTGCTCCTGGAGGCCATTTTCCCCATTTTGTTGCCCTTGTTGTTATTGTTGCCACTGAGGTTGTTGGATTGGACATAGAGAAACAGAGGACAGGAAGACGAGGGGAAGGGAAGGACAAGACACCTGCAGACCTGCTTCACCACCTGTGAAGTGACCCCCTTGCAGGTGGGGGCCGGGAGCCAGTGTTGGCGTTTTGCACCATGTGCGCTTAACCTGCTTTGCTACCACCAAGCCCCCAAAGTTTACCTTAAAGTGTACTTTCATTTATAAAATTAGTTGTACACTAAGGACAGAGTAAATCTGAACTAACCACAGTGAACATCTAAGGACTCAATTAGCGTTAGTAAGATTTAATGTACCCTGTGATTTCTTTAGATTCCAAATGGACTCGGAATATGACTTATTTAAATGATTCCAATTTACTAAAAAAGTCTTTTTAAAAACACTGGATACAAATGACATGTCTTAACTGCTAGTCAAAAACTAGCAAATTTAGCAAAAGATAAGCAGTGAGTCTAAGATTACACCTAACCCAGATACCAATTAATCAACAGAAAAAGAGGTTTTCTGAGGGGAGAGAGACACAATTTAGCTAACGTAACGCAAAGGTGACCTCCCTGGGCAGATGACCTCACAAATGTGTCCTAGAATGTCCTAGAACCCCACCTCCCCAGAGCCCTGTCCCACTAGGGAAAGATAGAAACAGGCTGAGAGTATGGATGAATCTGCCATGTCCAGAGGAGAAGCAATGACAGAAACCAGACCTTCCACCTTCTGCACCCCATAACGATCTTGGATCCATGCTCCCAGAGGGATAAAGAATAGGAAAGCCTCCAATGGAAGGGATGGGATATGGAACTCTGGTGGCGGGAATTGTGTGGAATTGTACCACTCGTATCCTATGGTCTTGATGATCATTATTAAATCAATTAAGAGAGAGAACACACATGCAGAGGGTAGATGCAAACAAACTCATGCCTGAGGCTCCAAAGTCTCGGGTTCAATCCCCCGCACCACCATAAGCCAGAGCTTAATAATACTCTGGTTTTTTTTTTAAAAAAAAAAAAAGTGGTCAGGTGGTAGCGCAGTGTGTTAAGTGCACGTGGCACAAAGAGCAAGGACAGGCGTAAGGATCCCAGTTCAAGCCCCCGGCTCCCCACCTGTAGGGGAGTTGCTTCACAGGCAGTGAAGCAGGTCTGCAGGTGTCTGTCTTTCTCTCCTCCTCTCTGTCTCCCCCTCCTCTCTCCATTTCTCTCTGTCCTAACCAACAATGACATCAATAACAGCAATAATAATAACTACAACAACGATAAAACAACCAGGGCAACTAAAGGGGAAAAAATGGCCTCCAGGAGCAATGGACTCATGGTGCAGGCACTGAGCCCCAGCAATAATCCTGGAGGTTTAAAAAAAAAAAAAGGAAGAAAAAAGAAAAAGAAATGAGAGAGAGAAGTTAGTCCACAGTATGTGGCTTGAGATGAAGATTAAGAAATATAATTTGGGTCCTCTTAGCATTTGAGCTACTAATGGGTTACACAATTATCTTAAATAGACTACATGTCAAGAAAGGGAAAGGTGGAATGGCAATAAAACAAATAAAATTTTGAATGTGGCCTGTGTTCCAGGAGGCTGCACAGTGCCAGAAGCTCTGGAGGAGGAAGGTCAATTCAGGTGCCAGAATGGCGCTCTGGTTCCCGCTCTCACGTTAACAAGTAAATGAACCTCATGTAGCTAACATCTTAAGGTCATGGGCCGGGGCCAGGTGGTGGTGCAACTGGTTAAGTGCACATTTTACACGCACGAGGGCCCAGGCTCAAGCCCCTGGTCCCCCCCTGCAGCGGAAAAGCTTCCTGAGTGGTGAAGCAGGGCTGCAGATGTCTCTCTGTCTCCCCCTGCCCTCTCGATTTCTAGCCGTCCATCTAATAAATAAATAAAATTAAAAAATTAAACAAACAAAAAATACTAAAAACTGTTCAAAAATCATGGGTCTTACCATAACCAGTTATATCTCAGCAAGCATTAGTTTTTTGTTTTGTTAAAAAATCTATTTATTATGAAGAATGGGGCAGGTGCCAGGACCAGAGCACTGCTCAGCTCTGGCTTAAAGTAGTTAGAACTGGAAGAGAATTTAAAGAGAATTTGGGGCCAGGTGGTGACACATACCTGATTGAGTGCACACTGCACAATGTGCTCAAGGACCCGGGTTTGAGCCCCTGGTCCCCACCTGCAGGGGGAAAGCTTTGCAAATGGTGAAGCAGTGTGCAGGTTGAGTCTCTCAGTCTGCCTGCCTGCCTGCCTGCCTGCCCGCCCCCCCCATCACCACCTTGCCTCTCAATAAAAAAATTTTTTAAAAAATAGACTTCTTTAGTTTTTGTAAGTATGTAGGCAGGTCAAGGAAGCACAATTAGTCAAAAATCCTGACAAGAATTCTTCCATGATGGGATGATCTCACTCTCAGGCAGAAGCTGAAAAACAAGACCAGAAGACAAAACACAAGTAGAACCTGAACTAGAATTGGCGTGTTGCACCAAAGTAAAAGACTCTGGGGTGGATGGGCGGAGAATACAGATCCAAGAAGGATGACAGAGGACCTAGTGGGGGTTTTATTGTTATGTGGAAAACTGAGAAATGTTATGCATGTACAAACTACTGTATTTACTGTTGACTGTAAAACATTAATCTCCCAATAAAAAATTAAATTAAAAAAATTCTATGTTTGTATTTTAAAAAAATTCTTCCACGGGCAGGTAGGGAGACAGTACTCTGGTGGTGGGTGGGGTGTGGAACTAAACACTGTAATTTCATTTTATTTTATTTTCTGCCTTCAGGGTTATTGCTGGGGCTCAGTGCCTGCACTACAAATCCACTGCTCCTGGAGGCTTTTCTCCCCATTTTGTTGCTGCACCTGTAGTTGTCACTGTTGTCATAGTTGTTGTTGTTGGATAGGAGAGAAATTGAGTGAGGAGGGAGAGAGGGGAAAAGAAAGACACCTGCAGACCTGCTTCACCACTTGTGAAGTGACCCCCTGCAGGTGGGGAGCCGGGTATCGAATCGGGATCCTCGTGCTTTGCATCATATGTGCTTGACCCACTGCGCTACCGCCCAGCCCGACACTATAATTTTACAATCTTGTAACCTATTATTAATCACAAATTTAAAAAATTCTTCCTTAGGTCAGATGCTGGAAGCTATGAAGTACTGTGCCTGCAGCCTCCCTCCACAGCGTGCACCCATATTCACCCAGCGCTGAGCAACCTAAAGATGTCCTCCTTTCCTTTCCTGTCCTTTCCTTTCCTTTCCTTTTTGCTTCCTTCCTTACTTTCATCTTGCATCATACCTGCCTGACTTACCCTACTAGAAAAATTTTAAGACAATTTAAAAAGCAGCTGCCCAAGACTTAATTCTTCCCAAATGAAGGTAAACATCTTGGGTTGTCCTGAAGGTAGCACAGTAGACAGGGCACTGGACTCTCAACCAAGAGGCCCCAAGTTCAATTCCCAGCAGCACATGTACCAGAACGATGCCTGGTTCTTTCTTTCCTACTATCTTTCTCATTAATAAATAAAATCTTAAAAAAAGAAGAAAAAAGGAAGGAAGGAAGGAAGGAAGGAAGGAAGGAAGGAAGGAAGGAAGGAAGGAATAAGAGAAAGAAAAGAAAAGTCAAGTCAAGTCTTGGGACCAATGTGCTGCACTGTTATGTGTACAGCCCAGGTTCAAGCTCAGCACACTGAGGAAAGCTTTGGTGCGGTTTCTCTTTCACTCTCTCTGCCTCTCTGTTTCTATCTTAAAAAATAACAATAACTAAAATAATACTACGTTTTGGCAGTCTGGGAGGAGGTGCAGTGAATAAATCACTGGACACTTAGCAGGAGGTTCTCAGTTCCTGAATTCAGTCCCTAGCATCACATGCACCAGAGTGGCGGCCTAGCTGTGGCTCCGCCTACCCTCATTACTAACTTTAAAAGATTTAAATGTCGGGAGTCTGGCAGTAACGCAGCGGGTTAAGCGCACAAACCCGCACGTGGTGCAAAGCGCAGGGACCGGCGTAAGGAACCTGGCTCGAGCCCCAGGCTCCCCACCTGCAGGGGAGTCGCTTCCCAGGCGGTGAAGCAGGTCTGCAGGTGTCTGTCTTTCTCTCCCCCTCTCTGTCTTCCCCTCCTCTCTCCATTTCTCTCTGTCCTATCCAACGACAACGACAGCAATAACAACAACAATAACTACGACAAGAAGAAACAGTGGCAGCAAAAAGGGGGGAAAAAACCCTCCCCTGATCGTCTGTTCTTCAGCAAGAGCAAACTAAGAGAGTGCGTGCTGAGCAGGTTTCCATGGGACACCTTCTCAAAGGATAGTCAAGACGGGCTTGTAGCATTCATTCATTTTGACCCATTTCTGTGAAACTTGGAAAACTGACACACACTGAGGCACACAAGCAACTTTGTTGATGCTACAGGAGATCCCCTGAAACTAGAATGTTCCTGTATAATCCGTTAGAAATAATGTAACACTGACTCATGTGAACTGTGTACAGTAAAAGCATGCACACCATTATGCGTTCCACTTGAAATTATACAAGTATTCAGACAAAAGTCTCACAAACTATTTACATTTGTCGTTCTAAGCCAACAGCAGGAAACGCTGATATGGAGCCTACCCATTTCCTAGGAAAAGGCAACTGTGTTTTAGTGAATCCTAACTCCCAAGAAAATCAAGAGCACACCAGTTCTCACCAATTTATGGGTTTCGTCGTGCTGTTTGGAGAGCTTCCACAGAAGGGAAATAATATTAAGGACTTGTTGCATAACCTGCAAAGGCTCTCGCCCTATACCGTTTCCAACAGAAACAGTCAGCTGTGGGGGCACAGCTTCAATCCAGCATTCAATCAGCAAGGGAATTATTATCTCAATGAAGCCTTTCAGACTTTCGGCGGATGACAAGTTTTCATCCATACTGCCTAGCCCTCCGACCAGGTACCTAATCAGGAAGGGAAAGAATAAAAAAATAAAATTAGATTAATGACTGAAAACTTTACTCCTTGCTTAATTTAAATCTTAGATCTAAAACGTCACTAAAATGAAGCATCACGTACCAAGAGTTACAGTGATCAAGACTTAATAAAGAAAATAAAAACCTAAGCTATAAAAGCCAAGAGATTATCAAGTTTTACTTCTCATTAGGCATTGCTAGAAAGAAATTAATACTTTTAAATGACTCCTCCCATCAGTTAAAAAAAAAATCAAAACATGAGTAACTCTATGAAAACTACGTCTTCCCACATTAGTCACAATGGTCAGCAGTTATAATTCAATACAGGAAAACTGAGCGTGGACGTAACTGAAATCCTTCTTACCGTAGCCTGAACTGTGAACTGACATTTGGCTGTGAACCCCCATTCTCATAAACCTGGATGTGTTGATGGTCGCTGGCAAGTTCCTTCCAGTTGATAAAAATGGAGTTGCTAGTGGCATGGGGATTTTCTTTTTGTTCCTGAAGTGCTTCACTTTCTCTCAACCTACTGGATCCATCTGCCAAGGCCTGAAGGAATTTACTGAGTCTCACTAAGACTTTCAGCCTCCACTGCTGAGAAGTGAGTCTCCGATTAGGATTTACAGAAAGTATCCAGGACTGGGCTCTGTCTCTATTCACCAGTCCTTTGGACAGCTGCTGATGAGAAATAAGCTCTACAAAGTTCTTAAGCAATATACTGCTACGGTCAGTAATGAGAGCTGGGTACTGTTCCAGCAGAATGTCCAAAACTTTGAGAGAGTCCTCCTGAATTCCTTCAGTAATGTGAGTCATGGCACTAGAGAGATGGGCACTTACCAAAGGAAAAAATGGAGAGATTTGTTCAGCTCGTATTTGGGGGGCCAGGAATTGAAGAAGCTGAACTGCTGCTAATCGCACATTAGCATCTTTATCTGTAAACACAGCGGTCACTTCACTTAAGATATGTGAAAGGTGTGCATCAATGATATGTGGGTATTGAGACAAAAGATCTTTAAGTCCGAGAAGAGCACTTTGTTTAACCCCAGCATTGTAGTGATGCATTTGCAATAGCAAATCCTGTAAAGATTAAGAAAGACAAGGTTT
>NW_026647753.1:0-49271 GCF_950295315.1 Erinaceus europaeus
ACCGGGGGGGGGACCGGGGGGGGGGGCTCTGTGGCTCCCCTGCACCCCACGTCTCAGTCCTGCATTCCAGAAAGGATACAGTTCCCAAACAGCGTGAGGACAATGAAGTAGAAGGACGAGAGCATGCCCTTGCTGACTCCCCCTGTGACTCGATGCCGTGATACATGACTGCATTCCAGTCTTCTCCTGTCAGGATCTGTAGGGACAAGGCCAGGCAGGGTGGGGCTGCTTCTCCAGGGTGCATGCAGATCGTTGCTGGGAGGTGGGTGCCCCAGGGTCCACTTGGAAGACACCCTGAAGGAGGAGGCTGAAGGGCTCACATGCTGACTGATCTGGGGGCTCAGCTGAGGTGGATGGGGACAAAGCCCCCTCCACCAGCCAGTGACACTGAAAAGGGTGCCCCATGACACAGGGCCCCTGACATGCCTGGCTCAGCAGCTCCATGGGGTTCACTGCAGTCCCCATCCCCCAAAGAAGCCACATCTCTCTTTACAAGTTACTTTGATTTTACCACTTGTAACCATTTCCCTATTCACATAGACACCTCAGCCCTGGAGCTTCCTCAGGGCCCACAGTACCTCCCCTGTGGTGCAAGGGCTCAGACCTGGACTGCACACACGGCCCTGACGAGCTCTCACTCGTCCTTTTATTTATTTGCATGTGATGCTATTTTTAAAAACTTTTTACTTCCAGTGTTATCACTGGGACTCGGTGCCTGCATTACATACAAATCCACTGCTCCTGGAGGCTATTTTCCTCTCTTGTTTATTATTGTTATCATTATTGTTATTGATGTCATTGTTGTTTGATAGGACAGAGAGAAATTGGGAGAGGAGGGGAAGACAGAGAGGGGGAGAGAAAGATAGACACCTGCAGACCTGCTTCACCGCCTGTGAAGCGACTCCCCTGCAGGTGAGGAGCCGGAGGCTCAAACCGGGATCCTTACACTGGTCCTTGTACTTTGCGCTATGTGTGTTTAACCCACTTTGCTACAGCCGGCCCCCTGATGCTATTTCTTAGTAGTTCACTCAGTGGAGATGTAGGGATCTATGAGCTGCTGAATCTCTATCCACTCTGTCTTCCATAGAGGCTGGTTCTGGGACTCCAGGTTTGGGCTCGTGTCTGACTGCCCACATGCAGGGTCTGGGCACAGTGAGCTCTGCATGCTTCTGATCTCACAGGATACGGCCTGGGGTGACCCCAGATGACATTCTTGCCCACACAGCGGGCCACTCTTCCACACAAGCAGCCCGCAGAATCTCAAGAGCAGTTCTGCTGGGGCTGGGGGCAGGAATGGAGCATGTCCACAGGCTGACATGGGTGAGGGGGGAGCGGTTAGGCACACGCTCTCCATCTTGAGGTTCCCCACGATGAATACACCCCTCCCAACCTGGAGTCAATCAACAGGCTCTTCAGTATGTTGAGATTCTCTCCATTCAAGTCTAGCCATGGATTTTGTGGATTCATGTCTGAACACCTTACAGCTCTTGTCACTATCAGTGAGCTTCTTGCTTTTTAGTTCTGGCTCTTGGTGGTGCTGGGGATCCATCCTGGCATCTCTCACAGGTCCTCTGTACTTGGGCTATGATCTCTCTCCAGCCTGGGCTCTATTGCTCTTTAGACATTCTTACTGAAAGGTGCTGCCAAAGGAAAAGCTGTTCTTTTGGATGTTGACCTTGTGTACAGCTACACTGGTGAGCTTTCTTACTATACCTAGTCAAGTTATTTGGGTTTCCTGTCAGTAATCAGTTTCCAGCACGGACACTTCTATTTTTTTCCAGTCCTAGAGCTTTCTTTCCTGACATTGGCTTCAACTTCTGAAGATTAGGCATCCTTGTCTTCTTATTTCACTACATTCTATTTATTACTTTTGCCCACCAGGGTTACTGCAGGGGATCACACTGACTGTGGAGATTCCTTTCAGCACCCAGAATTGCCATGGGGCTGCATCCCGAGGTGCTGTGGTCTGTGGGTCAAGTGTCTTCTCTTTCTCTGCATCACTCTTGTTTCACTTTTTCTCACTCTAGCATCACTACAATTTGGGAAGCACATGGAAGGGCTCCTCTTTCTGGCCCTCTGAGCAGAAATCACTTGGAAAGGCATCTGAATGTGGTAGTTTAACTTTCCTCTTTCTCCTTGGGTTCACTAATGCATTTTTTTTTCTTTTCTTTTTTAAAAGTTATTTTGATAGGACAGAGGGAAATTGAGAGGGAAGGGGAGACAGGGAGAAAGGTAGACACCTGCAGCACTGCTTCACCACTCATGAAGCTTCCCCTCTGCAGGTGGGAACTAGGGGCTTAAACCTGAGTCCTTCCACATGGTACTGTATGTGCTCAACAGGGAGCACCACCACCTGGCCCCTCTAAAGGACATTTCTCTGAAGTCATTCACCAGGAAGACTGCATGAAGGTCTGTGCAACTGCAGCCATGAGGGGGCAGGCAGTCAACCATGCCTGCTCCAGTTTTCACCAGGTCCCCGCTCTTGGCTGGGTGCTTGAGTAGACAGGCAGTGCCCTCTGATGTTTCTAAGGCCTTCTGTCAGCTCAGGCTCCAGAGCCGACTCCCTTGGGTCATCATGCTTTGTCAGCAAATCTGTCTTCCTGGGGAAGCACCCGCAGCGCCTAGGCCAAGACCGCCCTCTGCTGTCTCCAGCACTCTCACTCTCCCTGCACAGCTGGCTTATCCTCCACACCTGCAGGCCAGGCCCCCTGCACACCTGGCTCTGACTTTCTACAGCAGTCATTCTCGTTCCCAGGATTTCTTTTTCTCTTTTTTAAAATTTTATTTATTTATAAATGAGAAAGATAAGAGGAGAGAGAGAAAGAACCAGGCATCACTCTGGTACACGTGCTGCCAGGAATTGAACTCGGAATCTCATGCCTGAGAGTCTGATGCTTTATGCAATGCACTATCTCCTAGACCACTCATTCCCAGAATTTCTAGTGCTTACTTATTCATGTATTATACCACCAGGGTTATTGCTGGGGCTCAGTGCAAATCCACTACTCCCAGGGGCCACTTTCCCCCTTTCTCCTTTATTGGACAGGAGAAATTGAGGGGAGGGGAGATAAATGGATAGATAGATAGAGGGGGGGGGGAGAGGCTGACCTGAAGACCTGCTTCACCACTCATAAAGCTCTTTCTCTGCAGGTGCGATCAGTAGGCTTGAACCCTGGTCCTTACACATGGTGACGTGCATCCTATCAGGTGCACTACATACTGGCCCTAATTCTTTTGCATAAGGACCTACTGCTGCTCTTAAACATTTTCCTCTGAGGATCTGAGGCAAGTCCCCTGGCTGGGGCTTGGCCTGTGATCTCCATGCTGGCTGTCCATGGGGTAGTCTGCAGGCTCACAAGCAAAGCTCAAGGGTCCCTCCCAGTGCCACTCCCACCTTTTCCTGCCCCATCTGGAAGCAGGTACTTGTGCAGGGCCTCTGGCCCTGGGATGGGCTGGGCCTGTGAAAGGCAACCTTCTCAGCTTCCTCTCGGCCTCTTGGGGCTGATGCAGAGGCTCCATGGCGGAGGCTGCCAATACTTCTACCCACCTGCCCTGGCAGACATGCCCTAGTGCCTGTTGGCACATCACTGCTCCCTGCCAGCATCACTGCTGTCTGCTCAGCATGTCCTCTTCCTCAGGGTCTAAATGTGTCCCTGCACATACTGGGTGGAGCAGCTCGGCCTGAGGCTGAGCCTAGACAAGAGGACCAGTCCTTCCTCATGTGCTGCCACCCAAGGCTCAGTTTGTCCCAAGCACACGTTCACCAGTTTCTGTGGCCCCAGAAAGAGCCCACTCCTTCTGCCACCCAGAAAATCACACCTTGGTGTGGGGGCGAGTGCACAGGGTACTAAGGGGTACATGGGTGGCACCAGGGTAGCACCTAGGGTGGCCTTATGTGATAGAAATGTTAGGGTTTCTCCTTCCAATTAGGCCTGTCATAGGCAGCACTTGGTGGGGGGGGCTGGAGTCCTATGTTCAACCAGAAGTCTCAAAATGGAACCCTAGAGGAGTGGGGGTGGGGCTTGGTGAAGACATGTGTGAAGCCCTGGGTTTGAACCCTGGCAACACATGGCAGAACCAAGGACAGCACCACAGTAACTCCATGGATGATGCAGCAGTGCTTTGGCATCTCTGTTTAGCAGTAGGGTGCTTAAGTGAGCCCCCAGGTCTGCATTAAAGAAGAGAGAACCTAACAGTGTGCACTAGTGTGCAGTGACTCAGTAAGTGCAGCAGGCAAGTAGAAAAACCTAAAAAAGACATAAAGTACTTAATCAAATAGTTTCTACTCAGACCGACATACCCTCCTCACCTGCTTTCTATTTCACTTCTCTCAATCACTCTAAGTCTAACCCTGTCAGAAAGTAAGGAATACAAAAAAATAAAGAGGGAGTCGGGCGGTAGCGTATCAGGTTAAATGCACTGGCGTGAAGCGTGAGGACCCACGTGAGGATCCTGGTTCCAGCCCCCAGCTCCCCACCTGCAGTGGAGTAGCTTCACAGGCAGTGAAGCAGGTCTGCAGGTTTCTATCTTTCTCTCCCCCTCTGTCTTCCCTCCTCTCTCCATTTCTCTCTGTCCTATCCAACAATGACGACATCCATAACTACAGCAATAAAACAATAAGGGCAACAAAAGGGAAAATAAATAAATATTTTTATAAAGAGCTAGATAAAGGCAAGAGACTGGCATACTTTAATGATGGCCCTTTTGGTCACTACTGGACCACCCCACCATCCAGCATCTTAGTCAGGGAATCCTGGGGTTTCCAGATAGATATGATGGGTCTAGACCTCTAACAGATCCCTCTCTTCACCTTCACTGGTCATCTGCATCAGGAACAACATCATAAACCCTCTTGTGGACCTCTATAGGACCTCACCCTCAATGTAGAACAACAATGGTGGAGACTACCCAACTCTCCGAAGGGAGGCTGGGTCAACATACTCTGCCACTCAAGAAAGACTGGCCCTGAAATGAGTGCAGCCTAGAATGTTCCTAGCGGTGACCATGAAATTTGAGCTTAGACTGACAGGGATGCAGAGGTTACACAGGTTCCTGTGATAAATATGAACAGACATGGGCCCTAGGTGAGATCAATGGTTTATAGTGAATGATATTTATATACTTTTCCCATATTTGGGAGAAAATCTGTGACCTAATCCAGCTTTCTAGTCCTATTATCAACTCTGACACCACCTTTCCAGATAATACTCTTAGCCTACCTGCATGTCAGTTGCTGGACTCAGGCAAAAATTAGTAAAGTCACGGCCCCCTTGGAATATTCCTTCTTCCAACATGAAGATCCAAAATTTCATCTGCTATATTCTTACCTTTAGGTTCCTGATTATTAAAAATATTTGTTCTGCTTTATATATTGATGCTTTTCAGCTTCCAAGTTACAGATGCTACCATGACGCCAACCTGAATTTCCTGGGCAGGCAATCTCACCAATGTGTCCTGGAACCCCACTTCCCCAGAGCCCTACCACACTAAGGAAAGACAGAAATAGGCTGGAGGTATAGACTGACCTTCCAACTCCCATGTTCAGTGGAGAAGCAATTACAGAAGCCAGACCCCCCACCTTCTGCACTCTATAAATATCTTTGGTCCATACTCTCAGAGGGATAAAACTAGAGAGTCTTCCAATGGAGGGGATGGGATACAGAACTCTGGTGGTAGGATTTGTATGGAATTGAACCCCTCAATCTCGAACCCCACAATCTTATTAATCATTATTAAATCACTAATAAAAAAGAAGAAGAAGAAACAACCTTGGGGCTGGGAGAGGCCTCACCTGCTAGAACACACACTGTGCCAGGCCCACGAACCCAGGTTTGAGCCCCTGCAGTCACATAGGAGCACCTGCCTCAGAGGAGCTTCATGGTGCTGTGATGTTTCTCCTCTCCATCTGCCTACCCCCCTCTCTCTGTCTATCTGAAACCCTGCAGGCCAAAATGGGGGGGTCCCTCCAAGCAGGCAGTGATACCTGAGCTGCTGAGAGTCCCACCCCCAGATTGAGTGAGGCAAGAGGCTTAGTTAGCTTCCTCATGGAAGGTTCTACAGACACAGAGAAGCCAGGCCCTGTGCTGAGCCTGTTGGAGACCAAAGTATCTCTGCTGTCTTGGCCCCAGAGGGTGGAAGGGAGGGCAGTCCCCAGGCCTCCAGGGCAGTGCTGAGGGCTGGGGGCTTGAAGCCCGGTCTCTGCAAAATAGCTGAGCTCTCCCTGGCCACACCCCCACCAGGCTCCACCCAGGTGCCTTACCTGGAAGACGGTGAGGATGGCCGCTGGGAAGGTGTCAAAGTTGGTGGTTGGAGTCTCATCTCTGAAGTTGAACCTGAAAAAAACAAGGGGTTTGGGCAGATGCAGCTCTGGTGACCAGAGAGGGTCACCAGCCTGGACCTTGCCTTCCACTCAGGGACCACTTACTGCCCCCCAAAGAGCTGCATGCCCAGAAGAGCAAAGACGACGATGAAGAGGAAGAGCAGGAAGAGCAGGCTGATGATAGACTTCATGGAGTTGAGCAGGGACACCACCAGATTGCGCAGCGAGTTCCAGTACCTGGTGGGGGGGATGGACATGGGGTTGGGTGCTACCTCAGGCACCTCTTCACCTGCTGGGTCCTCAGCACTGTCTACACCCTCAGGGTTGTACCCCGAGACCTGGCCACTTCCCCAGGTCTCTCCATGTGGGGCCACTGCCCAGGGCAGGCGCAGGGAGCCAGGGTTGATTGATCCTGTTGTCTCTCAGCACCCAACAGCATCTGGGACCACCCAGGGGGCAGAGATTCCGCAGTCTCCTGCCCCACCCCTTGCCTGGCGGGACTGTGACTAGTGGTGTCAACCCCATGCCAGAGGACTCACTGGGCCCTGGGGACACATGACTCTAGCTCTCTGCCACCCATCCACCCACCCCAGGAGACTCCAGGGCATCAGGTCTGTCATCAGGCATCAGGCAGGAGCTGTGGTCCTGCCCCCCCCCACCAATGCCACCTGACTCTGAGGGACTGGAGCACTTAGCTCAAACGGAGACCTGAGCACAGACATCCCAGACTTCTTCCCCCCACACTGCTTGTCATCTTGGTTTGGGGCAAACGGTGGTCCCCCAGGCTCAACCTCTCAGGAGGCATCCCCATGCCCTCAGATCCTGTCCTTCCCCCCAGCACTTACGCTTGATGGGCTCTCTGGCAAGGGCACTAGGGCTGATGGAAGATGGCTGGAAGGTTTTGGAAAGGCCTTGTCCTGGGTGCCTGGGATGGGGGCTGACTGCTTCCCAGGAGGCAAGAGGCTGAGATGCCAGCCCCCACAGCCTGGGGAAGGCAGCCTATACTCACTCTGTCTCCATGTGCCGGCATGTGTGAGGGGACCCCCACTGTCTCCCAATTAAGGGCTTCAGCCACCACTGTAGCCCAGGCTCCTGAGTGAGGCAGCTGGCTTTGGGTCAAGCACTGACTAGAGTGGGACAGAGCACAGCATGTAGCCCCACGGTCTCTCTGGGGGCAGCTGCAGGGATGTGGGAACCCCCTCTCAAGGGCTCCTGCTGGGCAGAGCTAGGAGGGGACATTGTAAAGACCCAGGGGGTGCACTAGCCAGACAGTGTGGCCCCCACAGGCTATGAAGGACCTGAGGACAGCAGCCTGTGATGAAGCATGGTGGGCTGCCAGGCCCAGCCTTCTGCAAGTGAGTTAATCAGGAGCTGCAGAGAGTTCTGAGGGCACAAGGACCTCTAGGAACAAGCACTGCTGGCTGGTCTCTGCTGGCACCCCTAGGTCCCCTGACCAGCCCCTTGCCCTCAAGGCCTGGCCCACATACTTTGTAACCTTGAAGATCCTCAGCAAGCGCAGCGCCCGCAGCACACTGATCCCAAAGGAGGTTCCTGGCTTGATAGCAGCCCAGACCACCTCAAAGATGCTCCCCACGATGACCTGCAAGGAGCTGGCCTCAGTCTTGGAGTGCAGGGTCCTGTGGGGGTGTCTGCACAGAGGAGGCACAGGCCTCCCCGTGAGCAGTGAGGCAGGCAGTCATGTCTCTGAGCCAGGCTTGCACCTAGTGGCTCACTTCAGGACACTGTGTGACAGGAGTGAGGACCACGCCCTGTAGGCTACAGGATATGGGGAACCCAATGCTGGGAGGGCAGCCCATCCATTGTGCCTGGTATTAGTTGAGTGGGTCCACATTTGCAGCCATATGACACTAGGGGGCCAACAGTTGCCCAGCCCTGGAAGGGAAGGGGCTCTGAACTTTTCTCTCCCTGCAGCCTTTTCCCCTAAAGCACCCATCAAGAGCAGAACCTCCTCCCACCCACTACAAATGAGGGTGTGGCTGGTAAGGAGGCCACAGAGAGGCCAAGGAGCCCCCATGCCAGGACTGCAGGGGGAGCAGGTGAGTGGCCCTGGGCATTCCTGTTGGGAGCGGGGTGTCCAGCCAGCCAATGTGTGGGGGGGGTCTCAAGAAGCTTCTGGGCTAGGCTTAAGGCCCATCTGGTCTTCTGGACTTGCAATCAGAATCCTCTTTGGTTTTCAGGAAAGGCAGCAGTTGCTTCTTGCAAGTGGGAACAGGCCCCTTCCTTTAACCCATGCTGCCCTTTCTAGTCAGTCTCCAAAACCTTCTGGGTGTGCATGGGTCCTCTAGGAGCTGGCTGCAGCCACTGTTCCGGCCTCCTCTCTGCCTAGCCTCCCACTGGGTGGGGCTAGCTTTCACCTGGGCCCTGGGGCTGGGCATGGCTACGCTCCTGGAGTGAGGACTGTTGATCATGTGTTTCCACAGTCAGAGCTCCCACAGACACACCTTCTGGGCCCACTTTTTCATTCAGTTAGAGACAGGGAGAGACACCACAACCCTCAAGCTTCCCCAGGCTGTGGGGCCTCTTATGTGAAGCCAGGGCTCGAACCTGGGTCCTGCACATGGCAATGCCTGCACCCCTACCCAGTGAGCACTCTCTCCAGTCCCTTAATCATTAGGGTGTGTGTGGCGGGGTAATATTAAATCAAGCTAGCATGTCCCAGCTCCTTACTGTAGAGTAGACCCTACCTCCATTTCTCTGTCCTCTCACTTCAAGCTACAGGCATACCTCTAGGACACATGATTTGGCTCCTGACCACCATAATCATGCATCACACAAAATTATTGGCTTCCCAGCACATGTAAAAGTGAGGTTTGACTACCTTGTAATCTATTAAATGAATAACAGCATTATGTTTGAAAACACAATGTACATATCGTAATCAAAAAATGCTGTTCTGCTATGAACATAGGTATACAAAAAAAGTCAGCATCATTTGAGCCTCTGTAACTCTGACTTTTTTTGCTGACTGAGGGTCAAGCTTCCACCTGGTGATGCTGACTGATCAGCATGGAGGCTGCTGGAGGCCAGGGTGTCTGGGCCAATTTATCTTTTTCCCCCCTCCTGCCAGGGTTACAACTGGGGCTCTGTGTCTTCATGATTCCAGCACTCCCAGTGGAACTTTTGCATTTTTTTTATAGAGAGAAAATGAGAGATAGAGAAGAGAGACAGCACAGTATCACTCGGCCATTTGTGAAGCTTCCCCGAGCAGTTGTTCCCATGTGGTGACCAGAGACTCAAACCCAAGTCCTCATGCATCCTAAACTGTGTACTCTATTGGGTGGTCCATCTGTTGTCACTCTCTTAAAAGAGGGTGGTGATGATGCCTGCCACAGAAAGTGGCTCTTCCTTTCGTAGTGGACTTCTCTGCAGCTGATGTAGTATGACAGCACTGGGGTCAGGCCTCACAGCCCAGTTTATGTGACACCCTGATTTAGAGTCCTGGACTGTCATTCTGACGGTGCTGGCAGCTCCCCTCTGAAAGGCATCTTCCTTCCAAATGACAGGGCTCAACGTGGGGCCTGGGGTGCTCAGTGGAAGTGTTGAGTGCAGATGCACCATCCTTCAGGCTTTGTTCTTCCCTTTCCAGGGCACAGGCTGCAGCAATCTGGCTCAGTCAACAAAGGCCAGGGGATCTAAGAGTGGGAAGTGGGCCCTGCAGACAGATATAAACCTCCAGCGGCAGCAGTGCAAGACTGCAGCTTCTCCGTCAGCATTTGCTGAGTCACCTGGCATCTGAGCGGACTTTTCATTTCTGTCAACAATTTTATTTATTTTATTTTATTTTATTTTATTTTATTTTATTTTATTTTATTTTATTTTATTTTATTTTGCTTCCAGGGTTATTGCCGGGGCTCGGTACCTGCACCATGAATCCACTGCTCCTGGAGACCATTTTTTCCCTTCTGTTGCCCTTGTTGTTTTATCATTGTTGTGGTTATTATTGTTGTTGTTGCTGTTGTTGGATAGGATAGAGAGAAATCGAGAGAGGAGGGGAAGACAGACATGGGGAGAGAAAGACACCTGCAGACCTGCTCCACTGCCTGTGATGTGACTCCCCTGCAGGTGGGAAGCCAGGGACTTGAACCAGGATCCTTACACCAGTCCTTGTGCTTTGCACCATATATGCTAACTCACTGCGCTACCACCCAACTCCCTTCTGTGAACAGTTTATCCCTGGCTGGAGAGGTAACTCACCAGGTACCTGCCTTGTCATGCTGGTGTGGCCTGGGTTTGAGCTCCTCACACCACATGAGAAGTGCTATGGCACCAGGGCAAGCTCCAGTGCTGTGTTCTGTCTTTATACACCTCAATGAACAAGTGGCTGGGAACAGTGAAGTCATGCATGCCTGAGGTATCATTTCCAACAAAACAAAACAAAACAGAGCTCTTCTTTCACAGTGACAACTTGGCGAGCTGGTGTGGAGGCTTTCTTCACTGACCTCTGTCACTGCCAGCTCTCCATTTCAAGAGAGACACATGACTCTTCCTCTGCAGTGCTGAGAGGCCATTGTATTCTTTGTCCTCACTGGGGCTCCAGCACTGTAGGCTGGATTTTTCAGATAGAAAAAAATAGAAAGAGAAAGAAAGACACCACAGCACTGAAGCTTCTTCCAATGTAGCAAAGACTGGGCTCCAACCCTGGGTCACCCATGTGGCAGAACAGGCACACTATCCCAGTGAGCTGTTATACTGATCCCATAATGGGTTTTAATTTGCCTGATTTCTGAACTTGAAGACACACACACAGCCTGGGCAACCAGAAGCTGAGGTTTGCACAGCCACCTGAGAACATGCAGGGGGTGTCTAAGGCCTAACATCAAGCAGCCATAGACCAGTTAGAAAGCACCTTCTCTTCCTTCTGATCAAGCCTCACAGGGAGTGACACCCCCAGTCCCAACCCCCAGCCTGGACGGAGACCACAGGAGGCTGGGCGATGATGGACACAGGATAGTTTATGCTGCTGCGTTCTGACATAATATGCTTGCAAGAGCAACAGTCTTCCCCATGCTTTGGGCCCATTTATTCTCTTCAGAGGACCATCACACATTTAAAAGAGGGATGTGTGTCAGGGGCTGGCAGAGGCCATCTAGGAGCTCACACCATGAACGCAGCCCGGGGTTTGAGCTTGGGCACCATGTGGGAGGACTAGAGCACTGGGGAAAGCTCCCTAGATGTGGAGCAGGGCTGTGGTATCTTCCCCAAATGGCACTGAAATAAGAATGGAAACAATTTCCCAGGAGCTGTGAAGTGGTGTGTGCAAGGCCCTGAGGCTGCAAGCAAAAAAGGCTGCATCCTGTCCCCCAGGTTCAGGCAGAGGAAGAGTGAGACCCTCCTCATTTATTCTGGGAAAACCTGGGGTCCAACATAAGAACCTATACATGGGAAAGCCTGGAGTCAGCAAAAGGGTCCCCAGCCATTCATCTTGAGAGTGCCTGTGCAGATGGGGTGGGGTGACTGTAGCCTCCCAAGCTCTAGGGGAGACCCTCTGGAGGACACTGATGCATTTAAGAGACTAACATCCCAAACATGGCAGGGCCATCTTCTACTTCTCTTGCAAGTTTAAGGTCAGGTCTGGGGTTGGAGGGCATGTGGCAGGAAGATGCCCTTTTCTGGTAAGGCCTGACTATCACCCTGAATGTACAGTCCCCACTCAGGCATATGTGGCCCCTCACTCACCCCAAAGTCAAAGCAGTTGAAGGAGGACCGGAAGTAGCTCCTGGGCCCCAGGCCGTACATCTTCAGGGACATCTCTGTGAGGAAGAGACCCAGGAATACAAACTCTGCAAAGTCTAAGAGAAGCCGGAGAAGAGGGGGATTAGCTCACAGTATCCCCAACCTGGTCTGGCTCAGACTGGAGGACACCAGGCTTCTGGGCCTTTCCAGGGCTGAGCCCTCTGGGGGCTGCAGACTCTGAGCTTGGATAGCTCAGTCTAGAATGGGTGTGGTAAGTGGTTGGTGGCACAGACATGGGGTCCCCATGGGCAGGGGCCAGGGGCTGGACAGCAGGAAAGGCCAAGGGTGGCCAGCAGTGGATACCCCTATGGAGAAGCTGGGGGGTTTTAGGGAGCTGGTCCTTGGCTCTGAGAAGAGGTAAAGCCCCACTGTCACCTTATCAGGTTCTTTTTCTTTACATGAAGGCATCCTTGACACACCATAGGACCCCCACAATGCCAGTGTTGTTTTAAAAAATTCTTCATTTTGGTAGTCGGGTGGTAGCACAGCAGGTTAAGTACAGGTGGCGCAAAGCGCAAGGGCTGGTGTAAGGATCCCAGTTTGAGCCCCCAGTCCCCACCTGCAGGGGAGTCACTTCACAAGTGGTGAAGCAGGTCTGCAGCTATCTATCTTTCTCTCCCCATCTCTGTCTTCCTCTCCTCTCTCCATCTTTCTGTCCTATCCAACAACAACGACTTCAACAATAACTACAACAATAAAACAACAAGGGCAACAAAAGGGAATAAATATTAAAAAATCTTTTTAAAAATTTCTTCATTTTCCCTTTTTTCTTTTTATTGCCCCCAGGGTTATCACTGGGGCTCAATCCAGCACAGCAAATCCTTTGCTTCCAGAGGCCATTTTCTTCTTCCTTTTTAACTTCTGACAGGACAGAGAGAAACTGAGGGGGAGACAGAGAGGGAGAAAGACAGATACCTGCAGTACTGCTCCACCACTCACGAAGCTTCCTGTGTGCAGGTGTGGGTAGGGGCTTGAACCTGGGCTCATGGGAGCTCTATCAGGTGTGCCACTGCCTGGCTCCTGCTGGGGGCTCCCACTGGGTGGGGAGCTTCTGATCTTCCTGCCAAAGCACAGAGCTGGGACAGCTCATTGCTCTCAGTCTATGGCCTCTGTGCTCAGAGCACTTGGGAAGCCACTCAGGACCCTGTAAACCTACTTGGAACACAGAACAAACAGCAGGAAGCAAGTGTAGAGCTGGGAGATATGCAGTGGAAGAGCACCCGACTTGTGAGCCTGAGATACAGAAGGCCAAGCTCCATCCCCACCAACAACTTACACCAAATGTGAACAGTGTTATGATCTCTCAAAAAGTATATATGCATTTTTAAAGAAACAAGCAGAGGAGGCTAGGAGGTAGTGACTAACCCAGTAGAGCTCACTCTTTACCATACACAGGGACCTGGGTTTGAGCCCCAGGCCAGCATACAGGAGCACCTGCACAGGGGAAGTTTCACAAGCAACAGAGTAGTGCTATAGTGATTGGGAGTGGAGGAGTTGTACCGTTAGAGCAACAACCCTGGTGGCAATAAATAAATAGAAAGCACCAGGGAGTCGGGCTGTAGTGCAGCGGGCTAAGCGCAGGTGGTGCAAAGCACAAGGACCGGCATAAGGATCCCGGTTTGAACCCCGTCTCCCCACCTGCAGGGGAGTCGCTTCACAGGCGGTGAAGCAGGTCTGCAGGTGTCTATCTTTCTCTCCTCCTCTCTGTCTTCCCCTCCCTCTCTCCATTTCTCTCTGTCCTATCCAACAACGACAACAACAATAATAACTACAACAATAAAACAACAAGGGCAACAAAAGGGAATAAATAAATAAAGTAAATATAAAAAAAAATAGAAAGCACCAGAGAAGGAAAGAGGCAAGAGCAGGAACTGCCAGAGGGACAGAGGAAACTCAGAAAAAGGAAGCCTCCTGTCTGCCCTCTCACTGCCCCCAAGAAAGGCTCTCCTGCCTCTTGCCTCCTTCCACTCAGTCTTGGTGGTTGGCTTGGTTGCAGGGGTGCTGAGCTGCAGGCTGTGACTGGCCCTCCTCCCAGGGAGGTCAAGGCAGCTTCTGTGAAGGGCATCTGGTATGTGTGTAGGGTGTGGAGCTGAAGGGTGGGCTGGCAGCAGTGTGCGCTCTCGTGTTGTGGGTCCGGGCCCCCTAGCTTCAGGGTCTTCTAGTCATTGAGAGGGGCTCTGAGGTAGGACAGTGGGAGGAGGGTGGTCATACCTCTGCCCCTGGTCCCTAGACAGTGCCCTCAGCTCTAGCTGGCTCTCTCCCCTCAGCTGGGTAGGGGTGTGGGGGTGGGCAGAGGTGGCTACATACACAGTGCGGTGGTGAGCCGCTGCGGCTGGTTGTAGTGCACCATGGCCACACACAGAGTGTTGAGTGCCACCACACACAGCACCACCCAGTAGAAACTCTGCGCTTTCACCATGCGTCGGATGAAGAAGCGGAACATCTTCTCCTTCCGCTTGAAGTAGGACGAGCTCTCCGTCTTGCCACTCTTGAGGCTGGCTCGGGCGAAGGGGGAGCCTGGGAGAACAGAGGTGCTCTGATGATGGGGAGCAGCAGGGCCCCCAGATGCACAAGTGCCCCCCAAGGCACCTCCGAGGCTTCCTGCCTGGGCCAACTGTTACTAGCCTGGCACTGAGGTGACCCTGCTCCCCCAACCTGAGCTGTTCAAACCCCCCTCCCCCACATACACACATCCCAGCAAGGGGCTAGGCCTGGGGCTCCAAGGCCCCTGGTGTCCCTGGGCCACTTATCTCCTTTGTGTGGCCTGGGGTGACCTCTGTCCCTAGCTGGGTGTCAGCAGACACTAGCATGCCATTTTTTAAAGAGTCTGACTGGAAGGCAGCCACGTGCCCTGGTCTGGTCCTGGCTGGTGACAGAGGTGACTTTGGGGACAAGCCAAATGTCTTCTTAAGAGAGTGTTCCAGAGAAACTGGTGGTCCCTTCTGACCCAGCTGCCCCCCTCAGTTTCTCCACCTCACACCCTCCTCTGTGCTCTCCATGTGAAACAGGGACCCAGGCACTTTTAGTAGTCACTACCTCATCACATGGGTATCTGTGTAGGGTGGGTACACCCCTGCACCCAGGGCCAATGTGCAAGTGGGGGTGCTCCCAGTGCTGGGGAGCTGGTGTACACAGTACAAGCCTACACCTGTGTGCCTGCAGGGTGTCACCTGGTCTGTGTCTCTGCCTGTGTCCACCCAGCTGTCCCAGGGGACCAAGGCAGGAACACATCAGCCATCCTGCTGCTAGAAGTCAGGGAGGTACTGAGGCCAAGGCCCTGCACCCCCTCGAAGGCTGTAGGCTGGGGTGTGGCTCCCAGTACTTGCCCAAACACCAGCTACCAGCTAGGCAGAGGGGCTGGGCCAGTGATATCCCAGCCAGCCCTGCTGAGGCTTGGGAACCTCCCGACTGCCCAGCATGGCACATGCCTACTGCTGCCTCTCCCAGTGCCCACAGGCACAGCCCCACTCAGAGATGCATCCTTTGCCACACAGCACTCTCCCAACTGGCCTTACAGCCTCACCAGCTGGCAGCTCTGACCCTGGCTCTGAGAGCCCTCGGCCTGGCCACACAGCCCTGAGAACAGCCTGATGGGGTGCCCCAGCTCCAGGTGTGTGCACTTAAGATACCTAAATCAGAAATCCCAGCCCTGCACTCACCCACGGCACAGAGGTCTGCGAAGCGGTCCTCGCCCTCCTCAGCATGGATCAGGTCATTGCGGCTCTTCTTGGTGGCAGCTCTCTTCAACACTGCTTTAAGCAAAGGGAGGCGGGGGTGCTGGTGAGCAGCCTCTGGGGAGGGGCATCACCAGCTCTGTCTGAGGCAGTGCTGTGGGGGCTCAGTGACTTTCCTATCCCCAAGGTGTCCTCTTTGTCCTGGGAGCCTCACTGGGAGCCCTGGGGACAGAGTGACAAGCAGTGCCACCAGCAGAAGGTTCTGTGAGGACAGAAACCATCACTGACCAGTGCAGAGGACACTTGTTCCATGTGGCTGTTCAACCCTGAGGCTGGTGAGAGACACAGAAGTGGGGTCCACTCTACTCTGCAGGTAGGGTTTCACTGCTCCCAGGATAACATCCTCATTTTATTTCTTCTTGAGAGAAGAAACA
Source organism: Erinaceus europaeus (assembly GCF_950295315.1). Lineage (NCBI taxonomy): Eukaryota > Metazoa > Chordata > Mammalia > Eulipotyphla > Erinaceidae > Erinaceus > Erinaceus europaeus. The sequence continues at coordinate 16,182 of NW_026647753.1, forward strand.
CCACAGCACCAGTTTCCTAGTGCATGGCAATTCTCATGTGGTGCTACGGCTGGAACCCAGACCACATCCATGACAAGGTTGTGGGCCCTCCCCAGAAAGCTGTCTCTGTCTCTACAGCCCTGGATTTAGAATCCCCCCTACTCTTTTTTTTTTTTGTCCCAAGGGTCATTGCTAGGACATCACACCTGCATGATTCCACTGTTTCCAGCAGACTCTTTTTCTTTACATAAAGGGAGAGAGGGAGATAGGTGGTGGAGAGGAGTAAAGGCAGAACACTGCTCTGCCACCCATGTAACTCCCCATGTGGCAGGTGCTCCCACGTGATGGCTCTGGACATGGTAACGTGTGCATTCTACTGGATAAGCCATCACCTAGCCCCATTTTATTCTGCTTGTAGAGACGGGGCTTTACACATGTGCAATTTCATCACTTCCAGGCTACCTTTTCCCTCAGAAGAGAGACAGTGAGAGTGAGAGTGAGAGTGAGAGTGAAAGAGACTCCAGCACAGGAACTTCCTGTTGCCACCATCTGAGTGGTGCCCAGCCCAATGAGCAAAGCTCCCAGTCCCACACTCCCATCTCATCACAGCAGGAGCACCTCAGACACTGAGCTGCTTGGAACACTGTGAGAGCACTGCCTGAGGTCACCTACCGTCCAGAGGGGACTTTTCCTCGGCATTCTTGTCCTCCTCTGCCAGCATGACTTCCTCTGTGAGAGAGACACAACCTTAGCTCAGAGCCTAGTGTCCCCACCCCAGCCAGGATCTGTCCCCCAAAACATCCCTCCCTCAGTCCTGCCTCCTTAGCCCTGACACCCCAGAGGTGGGTCCCCAGAGGAAAGCAGGCCCCCAAGTAAGCTGGAGAGACAGGCAGGAGGGGCAGGGACAGGGCTAAGGGCAAGGCAAGTGCAGGGACAGGTGCAGGAACAAGGAAAGGGACAGAGGCAGGGGCAGTGGCAGGGACACGGTCAAGGGCAGAGACAAGGACAGGATGAGGTGTGGCAGGCACAGGTCCTCACCAGCCTTGAAGATCCACTCCAGGTAGCCATTGAGCTCCCGCTCAATCTGCTGCTGCCTCCGCAGCTTCAGAAAGGCCCTGCGGTTCTCCACACGCTCGCGCTCCTTTGCAAACTCCCTGAGGCAAGGGGAGAGGTGGGTGTGAGGTGCCTGCCCTGACTCCCACTGCCAGGCAACTCCTCCAGGGGCCTAAGGAAACCCATCTGGCTGAGAGCTAAGGATGTGAGGCTGGGGAGGGCACAGTGTACAGGACAGCCATGAAGCATGGAGCATGCCCTGGACCTCAGGTCGCTTACCCTGAGAGCACGCCCAGAACCAGATTGAGCATGAAGAAGGAGCCGATGATGATGAGGGGGATAAAGTAGAGCCAGTTCCAAGTGTTGCCTGCAGCATCGTTTGTCTGGAAGCAAGAAAGGATGAAAAGGGACAGCTGACAGGACACATTGGGCTACAGGGAAGAGGGGTGTCCAGGGGGCAGAACCCAGGAGGATATGTTCCAGCTGGGGATGGGGTTGAAGAATCCAGGCAAGGGAATCTGAGGGGGAGTGACTCCAAGCAGGAGGTGCCCAGGATCAGACCGCTGCTGAGCCCTGTCCACAGAGCCCCTATGGGCTGGCCTCTTATGGACACCATGCCATCCTTCCCCTGATGTAGACCATCCCATTTGCTGGCCTGGGCAGGATCTGTTGAGCCTGAGGCTGATCCCCAACACTGACCCCAGGCTTGCCACCAGGACCTCCCCAGACTCCAGTGTGTGAGACACACCCTAATTCCAGAGCCACATACTGCAAGCATCTCAAGACTTGAGCTTCCTTGTGCTCCAGGTGCTGGAGCTGGAACCTGGACAGCACACATGGCAAGGTATATACTCTTAGGAGTACTACCTACTCTGGCCTCTGCCCTCACTGAAACACAGCCAAACAGACAGCTTCCACTTCTGGGGGGATGGAGCAGAAGGCTCTTCCCTGTTGTTTCTTCCAACAGGTACAGCTTAAGCCCAACCATCTCACAGAAAGCAATATGAGAGGGTTGAGGGAAGGCAGGCAGGAAGCTGAGGCAGGCACCATCGTCCTCTCTGATGTCTAAGTGTACGAGCATGCGTGTACACACACACACACACACACACACACACACACACACCATGAAAGCTGACTCCTCCCCTAAACAGAGGGCCCAAAAGGCAGCCTGAAGAGACAGGCCCTTCTTACCAGCAGCCACCCAGCCAGCTCTCAGGAAGCCTGGGGCCACCTCCAGCCCACCAGCAGGGAGCCACCCAGCAGGCAGACTGCCACTTCCCTACACTGTGACACACTGCCCACCTGGAGTGGGGCACGCTCACAGTGATGCACACAATTTGTGTGCAAGTGGCCTAGAGTTCAGTTCACTACACTGACAACACAGAGAGAGGGGAAATCTCAGATCAAAGATCTAAGATTCTAATGCAGCAGAAGGCCAGATGGTACAGACAGAAGTAATAAAGAGCAGAAAATGACACAGGTGAGAGCCAAAGAGAAAATCGACTTTTTAAAGTCGGATTTTGGAAAAACAATCAGCTTGTTGACAAACCTGAAGAGTAGTGAGTGGCTGAAAAGGAGAGAGAGGAGACACATGCAGTCGCATCAGGAATGGCAATCAGGAATTGTCACCATTGGCCCAGAAACCTGGGAGTCATAGTCAATGGCTGCCCCCAAATCTCCACTCACAGCAGGGCTGGAACAGACTGCCTGCTCTCTACCCATTAGGGCCACTCTTCCCCCACAGAAAAATACAGTCATGATCCTAGCACCACCAAAAAGATGAGATTGTGATTTTAAAACTCCTTCCCCAGAAGGATAGAAACAGTGATCCATGGCACAGAACTGAGACTCCAGGAGCATGCTAAGTTACTGTGAACTGACTTCTTGAAACGTGCCAAGCTGATTCAGTGGAGAAAGAGTCTTCTCAATGCATCATGTTAATTGAATAGCCACATGCAAAAAACAAGAATGAGGACTTCACCTCACACCAGATAGACCTCACCAAAATGTGTCATAAATCTAATGCAAGAGCAAAAACTAGAAAATAGTAGAAGAAAAACACAAGAACAAGTCTTTATATCTTTGAATTAAGCCATAGGTCTTAGATAAAACATTAAAAGCACAAGTGGTAGAAAGAAAAATGGAAAAATTAAACTTCCTCCAGTTAAAATCTCATGTAAAGTGACACCATCATGGAAGTGAAAGACAACCCACAAAATGTGAAAAACACTTGTTAACTCTATATGTGCTAAGGACCAACTACTCATATTCAGATAAAGAAAATTTACAGGTCTATAGTAAAGTGACACATATCCTGATTTTAAAATTATCAAGGGATTGAGTATCTATTTTCCCCAAAGAAGATACATAAGCAGTATAAATACCACATAAAAGAAGCTCAGCACCATAACTCAGTAGGAAAACAGAAGTCAAAGCCAAAATGAAATGCCATTTCACGCCCACCAACATGGTTAAAACTGAAAAGACAAATGGCAAGTGTTGGTGAGGATCTGGAGAATTTTGAACTCCTGCATATTAGTGGAATAGTCAAACATCCTGACCACATTACAAGTTAGTTTGGGAGTTCTTCAAAAGGTTGAAACATGGCCAGAGGGATAGCCCGGCTTGTTTAGAACCTCAGCTTTGCATGCCTGAGGTTCTAAAGGCAAGAGATTTAATCCCTGGAACCACCATCTGCCAAAGCAGAGCAGTTCTTTGACCCCTCTACCTCTTGCCCTCTAATTCTCCCTCTTTCTCATAAGATAAATATATTTTAAAGATTCTTTGGGGGGAAATAAAGGTAGGCATGAAGTTACCACCATTTAATTCGGTGATTCCACTCCTAGATATGTACCTAAGAGAAATGGCAATGTGCAGACAAATCCATACAGCAGCATTATTCACAAAGTGAAAAAGTAGAAACAAACGTCTACCAATTGGTGAGCTATAAACAGAAAATGATATATCCTCACAATGAATCCTATTTGGTAAAAGCAATGAAACACTGACACCTGTTACAATATGGATGGACCTTAAAAACATGAAAGGCCACATGAAGAATGTTTCTATTCCTATGAAATATCTGGAACAGAATACTGCACAGAGACAGAAGCAAGTCAGTGATTGCTAGGGGCTTGGGAAGTTCTCTTCTGCTTAAAAAAATAGTTAATAGTGAGAATTGCACCACTATGAGCAAACAAAACCAGTGAACTGTACTCTTTAAAATGAAAATATATATTTGCCTCCAGGGACATCACTGGGGCTCAGTGCCAGCACTATGAATCCACTGCTCCTGGAGGTGATTTTTCCCATTTTGTTGACCTTGTTGTCGCCCTTGTTGTGGCTGTTACTATTATTGTTGTTATAACCATTGCTGCTGTTGCATAGGACAGAGAGAAATCGATAGAGGAGGGGAAGACAGAGAGGAGGAGAGAAAGACAAACACCTTCAGACCTGCTTCACTGCTTGCTTAGCCACCCCCCTGCAGGTGGGGAGCTGGAGGCTCAAACCGGGATCCTTACGCTGGTCCTTGTGCTGGTCCTTCCTCCAGTCCTTGAGCTGGTCCTTGTGCTTTGCACCATGTGCACTTAACCCGCTGCGCTACTGCCCAGCCCTCGAACTGTACTCTTTTTTTTTTTTTGCCTCCAGGATTATCACTAGGGCTTGGTGCCTGCAAATCTACAGCTCGTGGAGGCTATTTTTCCCATTTTGTTGCCCTTGTTGTGCTTGTTGTAGTTGTTATTGTTGTCATAGCTGTTGTTGTTGGATAGGACAGAGAAAAATGGAGAGAGGAGGCAAAGACAGAGAGGGGGAGAGAAAGACAGACACCTGCAGACCTGCTTCACCGCTTGTGAAGCAACCTCCTGCAGGTGGGGAGCTGGGGGCTCGAACCAGGATCCTTATGCCAGCCCTTGCACATTGCGCCATGTGCGCTTAACCTGCTGCACTACCACCGGACTCCCCTGTACTCTTTATAAAGTGTCAAATTTTATGGTATGTGGATTGTATCCCAAAAAAATGTTATTGGGAAAAAGATACATAACAGAAATCTCCAGGTCTAGATTATAGAATGTTAGAAAGCAAATCATACCACTTGTACAGAACTTCTTCTGGGATTCAGAAAAGGAGATATTACTCCCCATGTCCTCTTGTAACCCTTGTGCTATCATGATATGAAAACCAGACCAAAGGAACAGACACCAAGGACTGGTGGGTGTGCACCCTTCAGAGAGCACCTGTTGCCAAGGCAGCACCTACAAAGAGGAGACAGAGACCAACACCCACACAAATACAAATGGAGAAGTTCTTTAAAAATATTAGCAGGGGGACTAGTGAAATAGCTCACTTGGATAGTGTACTGCTTTGCTATGAATATGACCCTGAATCAAGCCTGGTCCCCATGGCATTGGATGAAGCTTCTCTGTGGTCTCTTTCACTCTCAATTTGCCTCTAAATAAGCTAGCAAGGGTCTGTGAGACATATCATATATTTTACCAGGCACAAAAGCTCAGACCTGAGCCCCTGGCCATTGAATGGGTGAACCTGCACAAGGGAGGTCTCACGAGCAGCAGAGTAGCTCTGTGATGTCTCTTCTTTGCTCTGCATCTGCTTCTCCTTCTGCCCTTCTCTGTGCCTCAACCCCTTAAAAAATAAAGAAAATAAGAGAAAAGGAAAGGAAAGAAAACAAAGCCTGCCAGGAATGGAATTGTGTAGACACTAAGAGCCACAGAGAAAACTTGTGGCAGTACAAGAAAAAAAAAAAAGCAGCATAAGAAGAATTATATACTCAACAAGGGCAACAAAAGGGAAAGAAGTGGCCTCCAGGAGCAGTGGATTTGTAGTGCAGGCACCAAGATCCAGTGATAATCCCGGAGGCAAAAAAAAAAAAAAAGAAGAAGAATGATATACCTTGATCAATATAAAGTTTATTCCAGGCTGGTTCAACATTCAAAAATCAGTTACTTTAATCCACCATATTAAAAAGCTAAAAAATGCATAATAGTATCAATGCAGGTGAATCATTTCATATTCACAATAAAGGTTCAGTACAGTAGGAAACTGCCTCAATTGAATTTAAACAAATCTACAAAACCCTGTAGTCATCAGATTTCATAGTTAAAATCTGAATGCTGTTCCCATAAGATCAGAAGCATACAAAGTACACCTGTCATCACCATTCTTAACACAATATTGTAAGTTTAAGCCAATGCAATATGACAAGAAAAGCAAATAAGAAGGCATACAATAAGAAACAAATAAATATATTACTCCTGTTTGCTGAAGATATGCTTGCTTGTACAGAGAATTGCTTTAAAAAGACAATCTTATGGGCCGGGTGGTGGTGCACCTAGTTAAGCACATACATTACAATGTGCAAGGATGCAGGTTCAAGCCCCTGGTCCCCACCTGCAGGGGGAAAACTTCACAGGTATGAAGCAGTGCTGCAGGTGTCTGTTTCCCTCTCTACCTCCCACTCCCCTCTCAATTTCTCTCAGTTTCTAGCCAATAATAAATAAATAAAATATTAAAAAAGACAATCTTAGAACTGAGTGAGTTCAGTGAGGGAGGTCAAAGGAATGTAAAGACCAAAACACAAAAATCAATTGTATGGCAGTAGATGAGGTGTAGACTGTACCCTATAACCTTACAATCCTGTGACCCACTATTATGTAAACCCAATCACAAAGAACAAAAACAATGGGGGGAAAAAGTCTCTTGGTGTCTTTTGTTTGTTTTTTGTTTTGCTATGTCAACAATGAAAACATGAGCACCAAAATTTAAAATGAGATGCCACTTGTTAAAAAAATAACTAGAGGGAGTTGGGCGGTAGCATAGCAGGTTAAGCGCAGGTGGTGCAAAACGCAAAGACCTGTGTAAGGATCCCGGTTTGAGCCCCCGGCTCTCCACCTGCAGGGGAGTCGCTTCACAAGCAGTGAAGCAGGTCTGCAGGTGTCTCTTTCTCTCCCCCTCTCTGTCTTCCCCTCCTCTCTCCATTTTTCTCTGTCCTATCCAACAACAACAACAACTACAATAAAACAAGGGCAACAACAGGGAATAAATATTTTTTAAAATAACTATGATTTAAGTGTAAATCTAACAAGACCTATGCAGCTTTTATAAAATGTAGACATACTGATGAAAGAAATCAACAACCATCTAAGTAAATGTATAGCTGTATCATTTTGGTAGGCTGGAAGACTCCACAGAGCAGACACATTGGTTTTCCTCAGTAGAATCGAATGGGAAGTATCAGTCTATCTGTTTCACAGAAATGCCTGGATATAGTGACCATGTGGGACCTATGCACAGCTCAGTGAACAGAGAGAAAGCCACACTGACATCCCCAATTGATTTCTGGCCAAGAAGCAAAGGCAATTCAAAAGCAGAAATAATTCTGTAAGCAAAGGAAAGGCAGGACAAGGCAAGGAGAAAAATAAAACAGGAAGGGGGGTGGAAGGAACAAAAGAAGAAAGAATACAGCTCAAGCTAAAATGCACTAGAGCTCCCAGGCCTGTGAAACGTGAACTAGTAAAATTTTTAGGAAAAGAGAGAGAGAGAGAGAGAGAGAGAAAGAGAGAGAGAAAATCATCAGGTAGAGTTCTTAAACTTGACACCAAATCCATAAATTCACCCAGTTCACAAAAGAAAAAAGAAAAAAACTGGACTTCACATTTTCACATCTTGTTATTGTTAGAGACAGAGACACACACAGGGAAACCACAGCACCAAAGCTTCCTTCAGTGTAGTGGAAGCCAGCTCAAAGCTGGGTCCCCACGCACAGCAAAGGAGCACACTATCCAAGTGAGCTATTTTGTGAGCCCAGGACTTACATTTTTAAATGCTCTGTGGAAGAGCATGCGGAGAGTATGACAAGTCAAGCTAGTAACTAGGTGATAATATTCACTAACATATCTGATAAAATGGTGGAAGCCAGAATATGTGAAAATGCTATAGAAGAACAATCCAAAAGACTCTGGGAGAGGACAGAGGCACACCACATGGCAATAAGGATGTGAAGACACCTTATGCCACAAGTCATAGTGCAGATGGAACTGCAGGGGTACAGCTCTGCACCCCCATCAGAATGACAACCATGGAGACCAGCAGCAGCATCAACTTTTGGCCCTGCCATCATGTGTGAGGACCTGGGCTTGAACCCCTGGAGACCACAGCAGGGGGGATCTGCTAGAAGAAGCTGCCATCATCCCTCCCACCTGCACTGTGCCACTACTCCTGGGCTGCTTTTTCACTCAAAGAGACATATGCAGAGACAGAAAGCGAGAGACCAGAGACAGGAAGAAAGACACAGCAGCAGGCCATGGCCTTGACCCTGGGCTGCACACAAAGTGTAGACCCTCCCTGGCTTCCAGAGTTTCAGCCCTGCTCCCACAAGGACAGCACCCGCCCCCCTGCAGGCTGGCAGCCCCTAAGACTGCCTTGCCAGGCCCTCACATTCAAGAAGCTTGTCTCCAAGTGGACTACCACCTGCCCCGTTACTGGGAAGTGAGGTGCAGCTTCCCCCATGGTGTTCTCTCTTAGTCCAGTCTGACTGCCAGTGCTCCGTAGCCATCTGTCTGTCCTGGAGGAATGGGAAGGTCCTGCTGGTCAGGGCCAAGGCTCCTGCCGTGCCTGGGTCTGAGAGAGTGTCTGCCTGCAGCCACAGGTGGGGGCCCTTCTGGGCTGCCTCCTACCAGGGTTAGTGTTCACCAGTCCCCCTGGGGACAGGTCTGGGGACGATCATCTGAGTTACCCAAGTGGCTGGCAAAGGCCCTGTGGGCATCAGGGCTGTGGAGATGCTCACATGGTCCTTGGGCAGGAGTGGCTGGCAAGGACAGCCAGCTTGGAGCTATTTTGATGATTCCTTTGTGGAAAGGGCTCCTTGGTTAGCTGCAGGGGGAAAGGAGCCTCTTCTCATGGCCGACTCAGTCCCTGTTCCACCCTCCTGTGGTCACACCCAGCCAGTATTCAGAGACTATCAGGAGGCTCAGTGGACACTGGGCAGCTTCCCATCGTCTCCTCAGCCATCTGCTTGCCCCTTTCCCTGCACACCCCAGCAGTCTGCCCCCTTTCTCCTCCAGTGTCACACCAGAAACCCCAAGCCTGGCTGCTGGAGGCTGGGGGTGAGGGTCCCAAGCCCACCCTTAGTGTAGCTATCACAGGTGCAAAGTGACATACTTGTGCTCTAGGGGCCCCACCCTGCCTGGGGTCACAGCATTCAAATGGAGCATAGCCAGCAGCCTTGGCCACCCAGAGGACCCTTCCAGACTCCCTGGCTCACTTCCTTCCCTGTCTCCCACAGCCCCTATGTTCCTAAGCTAACTGTTCTTACACCTGCTGGCTCACAGGCCTTGTGGTCTGGGGTAGGGACTTCACATAAAGATTGGTGGTAGAGTCCCAAGAAGAATCCTGGGTGGGTCAGGGGAGTGAGATGAGGGCAGGCAGCCCCTAAGGGCCTCACTCTGCCTCCTTTCCGAGACAGAATGCCCTGTACCCAGATGCAGGTGGGCCTCCTAGTGAGACAGGACCAAAAAGACTCAGCAGGGAGAGGCTGGTGCCCAAGAAGAGCACCAGAGATGCTCCCCAAAACCACACCCAGGGCAGCCCCAACCAGCCCGCCTCAGCTGCTTCCACCAGTCAGCTCCACCCAGGAAGCCTCCAGGGACAGTGCAGGAAGAAGCTAACAGAATGCTGCCTGCCGGCCCCGGGATGGACAAACGATGATGTCTCCATGTGCCATTTGCACAATGGGGGTAAGACACCTTACGCAGACTTGACTGGGAGCAAGTGAGCACTGACAGGCAGAGCTGTGGCCCCTTTAATGTCTGCAGCAAAACAGCAACAACATCTGAGACTACCTGTTCAGAACTGTTTCAACCCACCCATCTTACTGTCACAGCAGCCACCCTGGGCACGCCCACCAGGACCCAGGGCCAGGTCTGAGTCTTTGGTGAAGCCAACTTGCAGGGTGGGCAGAGGGGGAGCCTGGGGTCAAAATGCACCAACTCACATTGTAGAGGATGTCGGTCCAGCCCTCCATAGTAATGCACTGGAACACCGTCAGGATGGCGAACAGGATGTTGTCAAAGTTGGTGATGCCAAAGTTGGGTCCTCGCCAGTACTCGCGGCACTCCGTGTTGCCCTCGCACAACCGCGCCGGAGCCTCCTTGCCACAGGGGTAGTCGCCCTCGGGCTCTGTAATCTCTGAGTCCACAGGAGGAGAGGGAGGAGGGGGAGGAGAAAGAGGAGGAGGAGGCACAAGCCCTGAGCAATGAGACCCGAGCTCTGGGCGGGGTTATGAGTCACCAGGTACCAGGCACAAGGATGCAGGTTCAAGCCCCTGGCTGGTACATGGGATCAGAGGAAGCTTCAAGAATGTGGTGTCTCCCTTCTCTTCTCCCCTTCTCCCTCCCCTCCTTAAATAACAAAGCACAAGTGTCCACTAGGAGTGCTAGGATCTAGCAGGCACAAAGCTCCATTGTACCAAATGAAACATAAAATCAAGACACCACCAAGTTCTCCACCACCTGCTGGGATTCCTGGGCCTTGGAGAGCTGGGAAAGGGGGAGGGGAGGGAGGAAGGAGACACCTGCCTCTCTGTCCCAGCGGGGGCATGCTCTCCTGGTCTGCAGCCAAGGAAGGGGCCAGGGCCACACGGAATGTTCTGGAAGCTCAGAAACCCAGAGCGGCATGGCGAGTGGCATAAGCCCTTACCCAGCCCCTGAAACCCTGACTGGATTCCAGAGCAGACAAACACACTCAGAAATAAATGTATGAAACACATGGAAATCCCTCCAACAATTTAGACAAAATCTGGAAGAATTACCAAACTGGAAAGCAGACATGCTGAGGCTTGGAGGCAAAACTCAGTTTATTCTTCCTCCCTCCATGTGTTTCAGTTAATGCTCAGAGACAGCCCTATTTATCCTAGGGCTTTGCTTAGGCTTTACACTTGCATGATTCCAAGGCTCCCAAGGAGAAAGCCAGACAGAAAAAGGGAGAGAAGGAGAGAGAGACACCACAGCACTGCTCCACTACTGAGGAAGCCCTGTGGTGGCTGGAGGCTCAAACCTGGGTCCTCACACATAGTAGAATGTGCACTCTTCCAAGCAAGCTGTCTCTCAGAGGACCTTTCCTGTTCTTGCTTGCGCTCTTGTTTTTTTAATTCTCATGGCCCTGGTCATGGCCACCAAGGCTGTGTGGCCTAGCAGTGGCCCTGCATGCCTTCCTTCTGTTCACTTTAAATGTAAACTGCTCAAGATTTGCAAGGAAGGAATCATGCTTGCTGGGGATTTCGGGAAGTTGAAGAATACACCCATGTCTTCACCAGCCTGATAAGAGGTTTTCTTCTTAAATTATGGATGACTTCACTTTCACTAAAAGCTTTTTCTGCTTATGAGTCTATGAGGGTTTTTCTTTCCCCTTTAATATATTTATAGCTCAAGACATAAACCTTAGGACATCTAAACTCTCCTCTCTCTTGTACTTCACACACTGTACTCCCAGAAAACTCCACTGACCCAGATGGGCTCCATGCAAATTATCCCCAGAGGGCAGGTGAGCTGCCCGTAGAGCACACGTGTCACCACATGTGAGGAGCTGGCTGGAGCCCTGGGCCAGCATATAGAGCACCTGCATCAGGAGAAGCTTCCTGAGCACTGCAGCAGTCTGCTGTGGTCTCTCCTCTCTCCCTGCCTCTGTCTCTGTCTCTATCTGAAATCGAAAGGGGAAAAAATTCCTCTGGGATCAGTAAAATTATGCAGCACAAAGCCTCAGAACAGTGCCATGAAGATCTCCTTTGCCAAGAACCTTTCCCCCAGTACCACCCCCACCTCCATTTGTATGCCTCCCTTTCCTCCCCCCTTGGGCTCAGGCCCAGAGGGTAAGCTCCCCTCAGAAGCCTCCTCAAAGCTTCATGCATGCGAGTAGTCACACAGCACTGTACACAGAGTCTGTCCCCAAACATTATATGTGGTGTTGTTTGGCTGGAATTAAAGTAGTTTGTTTTTGGAAAAAAAAAAAAAAGATATATGTCTGTATCCTGGACAGAGATATTTATTCTCCAACTCTCACCCTGCTCTGACCTGGGTGACTCACATGATGCCTTCCCTACCCAACATTTCCTCTCTAATCAAGTTTCCCAGAAGGAGTATGGGACGTCCCCTCTTACCCCTCCCCCCACGTGGGGACCTGCATCATCCCCTGCAGACTGTTGTGTTAGCAGAGCGTTGCTTCTCTTACAGAGAGCCCTAAGGCTCTGGCTTAAAGACCTGTCTGTCTCCTGCTCACTGTGACTGCTGTCTCCTCTGCATGTTTACTGGGGGGCCCGTGGTATCAGGTTCTGTGCCCCCCATGATTGGGGCCAGGACTCACCTGTGCTATTAGGGAAGCAGGCCTTGTGGAACTTGCCCATGTAGAACTCAAGGCCAATAATGGCGAACATGAGGATAGCAAAGAAGAGCAGCAGCCCAATCTGTAGCAGTGGGACCATGGCTTTCATGATGGACTTGAGCACAACTTGCAGACCTGGCCAGACAATCAGGTACATCAAAGAGCAGAATGGGCAGAGCAGGTCCAAGGCTGGGCAGGGCAGCAGGTTCGGGAGTGAAGTCATTCCCTGAGTATGGTGCCATGGAACAGAGTGGGGCCCAGGAAGGCCTGGGGGGTGGACCATGTTCCAGGAGGAGGTAGCTGAGTTGTGTTCCAGAGTCAGTGAGGAGCAAGCAGCCTGTGGGCTGTCAAGAGCAGCAAGGTGCTAGAAAGCAGAGACCAGCTGGGTCTGGAGTCTATGGAAGGCTTGGTAAGCACACAGGATACTGACAGGGGAAACAGAAGATTCTCGAAGCTCAGGGGAAGTGGTCCTGGGAGGGAGGAGTCCCAGAGTATCCTGGGAGGGAAGAGCAGGGCATCCTGGGAAATAAGGTCAGAGGGTCCTGGGAAAAGAGTAGGGCAACATGGGATGGAGGAGTGGGGTGTCCTGGGAAGGAAGAACAGAGGGTCCTGAGAGGGAGAGGTAGAGTATCCTGCCAGACCTAACTTGTTAGAGAAAATAAAACTTCTCAGGGAGTCAGGTGGTAGCTCAGCAGGTTAAGCACAGGTGGTGAAAAGCGTAAGGACCAGCATAAGGATCCCAGTTCGAGCCACCGGCTCCCCACCTGCCGGAGAGTCACTTCACAAGTGGTGAAGCAGGTCTGCAGGTGTCTAGCTTTCTCTCCCCCTCTCTGTCTTCCCCTCCTCTCTCCATTTCTCTCTGTCCTATCCAACAATGACATCAACAACAACAGTAATAACTATAACAATAAAACAACAAGGGCAACAAAAGGGAATAAATAAATGAATAAAATATGTTTTAAAAACTTCTCATAAATAAATAAATAATTTTTAAATCTATCTAGGAGGTGGTGCAGTTGCTAGAGCATTGGACTTTCAGCCATGAGGTCCTGAGTTCACTCCCTGGTATGTGCCAGAATAGCACTCTGATCCTCTCTCTCTTTTTCTTTTAAATATTTTTTTAATTTATTTGTTATTGGATAGAGACAGAGAGAAATTTAGAGGGGAGGGGAGGTGGAGAGGGAAAGAGACAAGAGATACCTGCAGCCCTGCTTCACCACTCATGAAGCTTTCCCCTTGCAGGTGGAGACCAAGGGCTTGAACCTGCGTCCTTGTGCACTGTAATGTATGCACTTAATCAGGTGAGCCAACACCTGGCCCCTTCTCTCTGATAATTCTTTACAGAGAGTGAAGGTGTGTCTTTCCAGCAGCCATAGCACCTGGGAAGTGTATGGTGGTGAAGACAGACAGCAGAGGGGCTGCAGGTCGTGAATCCCACAACCCCAGGCTCTCACAGAGGAGGGACCCGGCAGTGGCTTGTAGCAAACTCAAGGACACATGGGGACATGAGTTTCTGCCCATGCAGGTCCTTCGGGAAGTCCAAAGCTACACCTGGATAAGGTGAGAGGGACATGGTGCCAGGCCACTGCCTCCCCCAGATCTACAGTCCAGGCATGTGGTGCAATGGTCCTACAGCTAGTGCTGAGACACATGGCTGCTCTCAGCCTGTGGGTCAAGAGCAGCTAGTTCAGAAAACAGTTGTAAGATATATATATTACTCAATTATTAAGAATGATGAAATCACCTTCTTCACCTCATCTTCGATGGAGCTTGAAGGAGTCATGTTAAGTGATAAGCCAAAAAGAGAAGGATGAATATGGGATGATCTCACTCATGAACAGAAGTTGAGAAATAAGAATAGAAGGGAAACACAAAGCAGAACCTGGACCGGGTTTGGTGTATTGCACCAAAGTAAAGGATGCTGGGGGGTGGGGGCAGGGAGAGAGTTCAGATGCTGGTTCAGGATGGTGAAGGAAGACCTGGGAGGGGGGTTCAGAACGTTTTGCAGAAAACTGAGAAATTTTCCACATGTACCAACAAGTGCACTTACTGTTTACTGTAAACCATCAATGCTTTCAATTAAAAAAAAAAAAAGCAGCCAGTTCAGGGCTGAGGCGGGAGGGAGGCTGCAGGCATGTGGACTCACTTGGAATTCCGGACACAAGCTTCAGGGGCCGTAGCACCCGCACAGCTCGCAGCGTTCGCAGGTCAAAGTCAGTGCCAGCTGTGGCCAAGATCCTGGAGTCAACAAAGAGAAGGAGGGGAGTGAAGGCTTCACTGCTGAGAGAAGAGAAAGCATGCCCTTGCCAATGCCCAGGCCCTTTGTCCCTAAGGCAGTGATGCTGGTGCCCCTGTCACTCTTGGCCAGAAAGAGGCAGGACCAGAGTCAGACCCACTGGCCTAGAAGCCAGTAGGACACCCCCAAAACATCCCACCCCACCCCCAATTACTGAGAAAGTGCTGGGCCTCTGGGCCTGGCCTGGCCTGGAATCTTCTCCAGTGGAGATCACACCTCACTCAGGTCCCAAATCAGGCCCTGTACATCCCAATCTGCTCTTAAGGGAGAGTGAGTGGGAGAGGAGTGAAACAGGGCAAGAGGGACTCCTGTTTGGACACTGCTAGTAATCACTGCTCTTTCTCTTAGGAGAGCATGGGGAAAGGAGAGCAGAGAAAGTAGGACAGAGGAACCAGAAAAACTGCTGGGGAGACAGCATAATGGCTACACAAAAAGACTTTTGCCTCAGGCTCTTAAGTTAATCCCCAGAACCACCATCAGCCAGAATTGAGCAGGGCTTTAGCCTTCTGTGTCTTTGTTTCTGAATCAATCAATCAATCAATCAATCAATCTCTCTCATTAAAATAAAATAAATAAAATTTTTAAATGATAAAAATAATTTATATATAAAATATTTATATATAAAAAAAAACAGAGATGTGCCAGCAGCTGTATTTACTGTAAACCATTAGTGCTCCTAATAAAAACATTTCAAAAATTTAAAAAAGGAAAAAAGGGAAAACTAGATGACCCAGGAAAAACTAACACCATTCATTTAGTCCCATTAGCATGAAAATAGTCCACTCCCTGATCTCAAGTAACAGTCCAAAGCTGTAGCATGAAAACACACAGATCAATGGAACAGAACAGAGAGTGCAGAAACTCATATAGAAAAAGCCCAATGACTTAAGGCAAAAGATCCTTAAATGGGAACAGACAGTCTCTGCAGTACTCAAATATAAATGGATTAAACTCTCCAATCAAATGGAGTAACTGGACAGTCACATATAAAGAGATGCAATGGGGAAGTCGGGCGGTAGCACAGCAGGTTAACCACGGGTGATGCAAAACGCAGGTGTCTATCTTTCTCTCCTCCTCTCTGTCTTCCCCTCCTCTCTCCATTTCTCTCTGTTCTATCCAACAATGACATTAATAACTACAACAATAAAAGAACAACAAGGACAAAAAAAGGGAATAAACAGTTTGTATTTAAAAAAATAAAGAGATGCAATGGAACTACTATTATATATATATATATATATAGAGAGAGAGAGAGAGAGAGAGACAGGGAGAGAGAGAGATTTTATTTTCTTGACCATATGATTTTTAATTTTTTAAATCATTTCACTAGGGAAGAGGTTAATGGACTACAGTACATTTGTTGACATATGGGTACAATTTCTCATCTCACCATGGTAAGTGCCTGCAAAACATTCTCACACCCAACATGTTCCTTTTCCACCAGATGCTCTAGGACCCCAGAGCCCTCCCTCCAAACCCCCAGCAGTCCTTGGCTTTGGTGCAATACACCAAACACAGTTCAAGTTTTACTTTGTGTTTTCCTTTTCTGTCCTTGTCTCTTCCTTCCTTTTTTTCCCCTTTCTGCCCTTGTTTCTTTCTTTTTTTTTTTTTGCCCCCAGTTTTTTTTTCCTTCATTGGGGAATTAATGTTTTACAATCAACAATAAATACAATAGTTTGTACATGCATAACATTTCCCAGTTTTCCACATAACAATATAACCCACTAGGTCCTCTGCCATCCTGTTCCAGGACCTGAACGCTCCCCCCCACCACCCATCCAAGAGTCTTTGACTTTAATACAATACACCAACTTCAGTCCAAGTTCTGCTTGGTGTTTTCTCTTCTGATCTTGTTTTTCAGCTTCTGCCTGTGAGTGAGATCATCCCATACTCATCCTTCTGTTTCTGACTTATTTCACTTAACATGATTTCTTCAAGCCTGTCCTTGTTTCTTAACCAAAAGCAAACTCAAAATGAATTAAAGACTTAAAGACTAGAATCAAGCAGATTTAAATTTTAGGGATAGATTTATATTCAACGCAAATAGTAAACCTAAAACCACAAAGGGGTACTACACAAACATCAGACAAGGAAGGTTTTAAATCAGAAAAAGTTATGAGAGACAAAAAAGAACACTCTATACTGCTTTAAAGTCCAAGACTACAGCTATATCCATACACCTAATAACTGATTATCAAAATAAATGAAGTGAAAATTGACAGAGTTGAAGGGAGAAACAGGTAATTATGCAATAATAATTGGAAACTTATATACTCCGCTCAGTATCATATAGAATCCAACAGAAGATATTTTAAGGAGGTGAGAACTTTTATTTTTATTTTTTCATTATTTCTACTTACTGGATATGTTGTAAATGGCATCCCATTAAAGTTTCTTGTCAAGGTAAAAAATAAGGAGTTGAAGCAAGGCATTAATTCTTTTGCAAAAGGGTGTGCTGCCAACAGTGGCTGTCAGGCAGCAGCACACCCCCCCGCCCCTTACCGGTCTCCTGTCTTTTAAAAATTTTTTTTAAATATTTATTTATTCCCTTTTGTTGCCCTCATTGTTTTATTGTTGTAGTTATTGTTGTAGTTGTTATTGATGTTGTTGTTGGAGATAGGGCAAAGAGAAATGGAGAGAGGAGGGGAGGACAGAGAGGGGAGAGAAAGACAGACACCTGCAGACCTGCTTCACTGCTTGTGAAGCGACTCCCCCGCAGGTGGGGAGCCAATGTTCTCCTATCTTTTATACCTGATGCAGCACTGTCTCCTCCACCCCTGGGCTGGGCTTCAGAGCTCACAATCTCCCCGTTGCCTAAATAAGGAAAGGAGGAAGAGAGTCTGAGGGTCTCTGCTGGAGGATTAGCAAGCACTGCAAGGAACTATGATCTGACCTAAAGAATACAAAACTAGGGAGTCAGGCAGTAGTGCAGCAAGTTAAGCGCAGGTAGTACAAAGTGCAAGGACCAGCAGAAGGATCCCGGTTCAAGCCCCCAGCTCCCCACCTACAGGGAAGTCCCTTTACAGGCAGTGAAACAGGTCTGCAGGTGTCTATCTTTCTCTCCCCCTCTGTGTCTTCCCCTCCTCTCTCCATTTTTCTCTGTCCTATCCAACAACAACATCAACAACAACAACAATAAAAACAAGGGCAACAAAAGAAAATAAATAATTAAAAAAAAATATATATATATATATAAAGAATTCAAAACTACTGACCACAGGTGGTCATAGATAACAATTTATAAAAAGAATTTTTGTACTAAACAATTGTTCTATTCATGTTCCTTTGAACAGAAGACCTAACCATCTCTCACAAATAAGAGACAGCCAGAAGTTGAGAGAAGGGGGGTGAGAGAGATAAAAGAGAAAGAGAGACACCTGTAGCCCTGCTTCACAACTCATGAAGCTTTCCTCCTGCAGGTCGGGACCGGGGGCTTGAACCAGGGTCCTTGTGCACTGTAATGTGTGCACTTGGTAACCAGATGTACCAACACCCAGCCCCAGAAGTGAGAACTAAACACAGTAATAAACCAGCTAGATCTGACATGGATACTTGTATGAACACATTATTCAATAATCACATACACAGTCTTATATGCATAGTGGGCAAATGTTAGACCAAAAGTTAAGTCCTAAATCTTTCTCCTTTATTTATTTACTTGTTTGTTTATTGCCTCCAGGGTTATTGTTAGGGCTTGGTGTCAGCACTACGAATCCACAGCTCCTGGCAGCCATTTTTTCCATTTTATTTGACAGAACAGAGAGAAAGTTGAGAGGGGAATGGGAAATAGAAAGGGAGAGAGAGAGAAAGACAGGCATCTGTAGACCTGCTTCACTATTTGTGAGACGTCACCTTACAGATGGGGACCCAGGGGCTTGAATCCAGATCCTTGCACTTAGTACTACGTGCACTTATCTGGATGCACCACCTGCCCCCGCCCCCAACCCTCTCTATTAGAACACTGCTTAGCTCTGGTATAAAGCTTAACTCAGAGACTCAGGCATGAAAGGCTTTTGCATAACCACTATGCTCTCTCTTCCAGTCCCCAGTTGGTTTTAAATAACAAGTATCTTCTCCAAAAAGAGATATAAGTTGTAACTCATTAGCGGAAGCAAAAGTGGAAAATTCACAAAACTGTAGAAATTAAACTTGCAAAGCTTTCCCCCTGCAAGTGAGGACTAGGAGCTCAAACTCAGGTCCTTGCAGTGTTGTGAATGTCTCTCTGTCTCTCTCCCTCACTATCACCCCCTTCCCTCTTGTTTCTGGTTGTCTCTATTCAATAAATAAAGATAATAATTTTTAATTAAAAAATGAAATTAAGCAACGTAATCTGCAAGTCCCACTCATAGCGATTAGACAAGAAATAAAAAGGCATCCAGATTAAAAAGAAAAGGCAGAATTATTTCTGCTTACAAATGCTATGTTCTTACCTGTAGAAAATGCTGAACGATTCCACATAAAAAACGAGGGTGAAGACCAATAAGGAACCCAGTGAGGTTGCAGGATACAAGGTCAACACTCAGAGATCAATTGCTTGTCTACACATTAGCAGTGAGCAATCGGAGACAGAAATGATGAAACTCCATTTATCAGAGCATCAAAAGTACTAATCCACTTAGCAATTAACTCACCCAAAGAAGTGAAAGACTTGTGTAACAGAAATTAGAAGACAGTGGCTGGGAAATGGTCGAGAGAAAAATATGCATCTGATCTGGAGTTTGAGGCCCAAGTACTAAATATACCAGAATGATGCTCTGCTTCTCTTCCTTACACACATATGTGCATTACATAAATAAATTCTTTTTGAAAATAATAGATTACCATCTCACATTCATGAATTATAAAATGTAATATTGTTAAGATTATTAATATGGGGTCTGGGCAATGGCACAACTAGTTGAATACACACAAGGACCCAGGATCAAGCACCCTGGTCCCCACCTGCTGGGGGGAATCTTCATGAACACTGAAGCACTGATGCAGATGTCTTTTATTATCTCTGTCTCACTATCTCCTCCCTTTACTCTCAGTTTCTTCCTGTTTTATCAAATAGAAGAAAGAGAAATGGGAAAAATGGCTGCCAGGAGCAGTGGATTTGTTGTGCAGGCACTGAGCCCCAGATATCTTGGTGGCAAGGAAAAAAAAATTTAAATAAAAAAATATAAGGTAGTATTGCTACCCAAAGTGGTCTAGAAAAGCAATGCAACCCCTAAAAAATTCTCGATGACCTTCTGTAAAAAAAATAGAAAAGCTTATTCTAAAATTTATGTAGAAGTTTCAGGAGCCATGAATAGTGAAAACAATCTTCTAACAGAGATGGTAGGAAAACTCACACTTCCTGGTTTCAGAACTTACTACAAAGCTACTGTAATCAAAACAGTGTGGTATGCCACAAAGACAGATTTTAGAGCAGTAAGACAGAACAGAGAATTCAATATGAACCCTCACATACATGATTAATTGGTTTTCCACAAGGATGCCAAGACCATTCACTGGGGAACTGACAGTCTTTTTAAAAAGTGTTGCTGGGAAAAATGGATGCCCACACAGAAAAGAATGATGTTAGATTTTTATAGAATGCTATATACAAAACTCAATGCAAAATTAATATTAAATTCTAAGTATAAGATCTAAGACTGGAGGATTCGACTTCCGGAGGCGGAGCTACGAGCAGCAGATCGCTTTCTCTCCTCTCCTCTCCTCTCCTCTCCCGGATCAACTAGGAATACCAGAGGAGACCACCCGGACTGAAACAAGACAGGACTAGAATGACCACAGAAACCCAGTAAATCACCCGTGAGTACAAACACGTGTGGCTGGTGACAGAGAGGAGAGAGGGGCCTAAGGAGAGATTAAGTGACTGCTAACAGTTCAACAGTTTGTCAGTGGAGACACCACCTCCAGTCTGCTCCACCAACAAGGGGACAGCTGAAGGGAGGAAAGGACTCCCCAGAGACTCACCAAGTGCAACTCTGAGTCTCCATTGCTACTACCCTCAGAATCTGGAGCAGCAACAGGGAGGGACACCAGGGGACAGAGATCTAACCGGGGAAACTCAGGAGAAGACCTATACCTTGGTGGCATAGCTGAGGGGCTGTGAAAGTCTCTTTGCATAACCACTGGATTATCTCTGCCACACCCTGCTTTATCTCTTGGTCAGGAGTCAGTGATTAAGCTAAGAAGCCTATTGATAGTTTAAAAGCCCTCAGGCTCCCATAGCCTACAGGGGAAAAAAAAAAGGCTTTTACACCACTGAACTCCAACTCAGGGATTGAAAAAACTGTTAACTTATATAAAATGGTTAAAACAACAAGAAAAAATATTGGAGACTCGAACCAGGACAAGAGTCCAGCTAAAAGTCCTCCAGAGGGTGAAGCACAAAACAACGAGTTCAACATCCAAACATTAGCCAAGAAAATAATAACAGGAGTGAGTAAAGAATTTGAAAAAACTGTAATCAGAAATGCAGGAACAACAAATGAGAATATGGAAGAAAATTCTAATTATCTCATGGTTATTAGAGAGCTGAAAGCTGAAATCGCTGAGCTAAGAGGGCAACTAGCTGAACAAGGTAAAACAGTATCAGAGCAGGGCAACAAAATAGATGAAATCCAGAAAGCAGTAGAGGGCAGAGAGAATAGAATCAATGAGGCTGAAGACAGAATTAGCAAGATTGAGGATGAATTAGAGACAACTAAAAAAGAAGTAAGAGATCTCAAAAAGAGATCAAGAGATGCTGAAAACAACAACAGAGTCCTATGGGATGACTTCAAAAGAAACAATATACGCATTATTGGCTTACCAGAGGAAGAAAGAGAAGGGGAGGAAGAAAGCGTTCTCCAGGCCATAATAGCTGAAAATTTCTCTAGTCTAGACAACACCAAAGACATAAAGATTCAAGAAGCCCAGAGGGTCCCAAACAGAATTAACCCAGACCTAAAGACACCAAGACATGTCATACTTAGATTGGAAAGGAATAAGGATAAAGAAAGGATCCTCAAGGCAGCAAGAGAAAAACAAAGAGTCACCTACAAAGGAAAACCCATAAGATTAGCAGCAGACTTCTCCATACAAACACTACAGGCCAGAAGAGAATGGCAAGATATCTATCGAGTGCTCAATGAGAAAGGCTTTCAGCCAAGAATACTATATCCTGCTAGATTGTCATTCAGACTAGATGGAAGCATCAAAACCTTCTCAGACAAGCAACAGTTGAAGGAAGCAACCATCACCAAGCCTGCCCTGAAAGAAGTTCTGAAAGGTCTCCTATAAACAACCAGACCACCACAAATAGGACATATATCAAAACACTCTAAAACTCTACAAGAATGGCATTAAAATATCTTCAATCTTTGATATCAATAAATGTCAATGGCCTGAATTCACCTATTAAAAGACACAGAGTAGGAAGATGGATCAGAAAACACAACCCAACAATATGTTGTCTACAGGAAACTCACCTAACGCAACAAGACAAACACAGACTTAAAGTGAAAGGATGGAAAACTATCATTCAAGCCAATGGCCCACAAGAAAGGGCAGGAACAGCTATTCTCATATCTGACACGATAGACTTTAAAATAGATAAGATTAAAAAAGATAGGAATGGACACTACTTAATGCTCAGAGGATCAGTCAATCAAGAGGACTTAACAATTATTAATATCTATGCACCCAATGAGAAGCCATCTAAATACATCAAACTTCTACTGAAAGAGCTACAGCAATATATTAACAGTAACACAATCATAGTAGGGGACTTCAACACCCCACTATCTCAACTTGACAGATCATCCACGCAGAAAATCAGTAAAGACATAAGGGAGCTAAATGAAGAGATAGATAAACTAGAACTATTGGACATTTTCAGAGTCATTCATCCCAAGAAACTGGAATACACATTTTACTCAAATCCACATGGATCATTCTCAAGGATAGAAAATATATTAGGCCACAAAGACAGTATCAGCCTATTCAAGAGCACTGAAATCATCCCAAGCATCTTCTCAGACCACAGTGGAATGAAACTAACACTTAACAATCAACAAAAGATTAGTAACAGTGCCAAAATGTGGAAGCTCAACAGTACACTTCTTAACAACTTCTGGGTCAAAGAGGAAATCAAGGAAGAAATCAAAATGTTTCGAGAGTTCAATGAAAATGAAGACACAAGCTATCAAAATATTTGGGACACAGCTAAAGCAGTCCTAAGAGGGAAGTTCATAGCTATACAAGCACACATTAGGAAACAAGAAAAGGCACAAATAAACAGCCTGACTGCACATCTTAAAGACCTAGAAGAAGAACAACAAAGGAATCCTAAAGCAACCAGAAGGTCAGAAATCACTAAAGTTAGGGAAGAAATAAATAACATTGAGAATAGGAAAACCATACAAAAGATCAATGAAAGTAAATGTTGGTTCTTCGAAAGAGTAAACAATATCGACAAACCTTTAGCCAGACTCACAAAACAAAAAAGGGAGAAGACCCAAATAAATCGGATAGTAAATGAAAGAGGAGAAATCACAACAGACACTGCAGAAATTCAACATATCATGCGAGGCTTCTATGAACAACTATATGCCACCAAGCTAGAGAACCTGGAAGAAATGAATGATTTCCTAGATACCTACCAACTTCCAAAACTAAGTAAAGAGGAAGTGGATAACATGAACAGGCCCATCACAGCTAATGAAATTGAAACAGTTATCCAAAATCTTCCCAAAAATAAAAGTCCTGGACCAGATGGTTTTACAAATGAATTCTACAAAACTTTCAAAGAAGAACTAATACCTCTTACTTTTAAAAGTCTTCCAGAAGATTGAAGACACTGGAATACTCCCTGCCAGCTTCTATGAAGCCAACATCACCGATACCAAAAGCAGACAGGGACACAACCAAAAAAGAAAACTACAGACCAATATCTCTGATGAACATAGATGCGAAAATATTGAACAAAATTCTAGCCAACCGGATACAGCAGTATATCAAAAAAATTGTTCATCATGACCAAGTGGGGTTTATCCCAGGCATGCAAGGTTGGTTTAATATACGTAAATCAATCAATGTGATCCACCACATCAACAAAAGCAAGACCAAAAACCACATGGTCATATTAATAGATGCAGAGAAAGCCTTTGACAAAATACAACATCCCTTTATGATCAAAACACTACAAAAAATAGGAATAGATGGAAAATTCCTGAAGATAGTGGAGTCTATATATAGCAAACCTACAGCCAACATCATACTCAATGGTGAAAAACTGGAAGCATTTCCCCTCAGATCAGGTACTAGACAGGGCTGCCCTCTATCACCATTACTATTCAACATAGTGTTGGAAGTTCTTGCCATAGCAATCAGGCAGGAGCAAGGAATTAAAGGCATACAGATTGGAAGAGAAGAAGTCAAACTCTCCTTATTTGCAGATGACATGATAGTATACATGGAAAAACCTAAGGAATCCAGCAAGAAGCTTTTGGAAATCATCAGGCAATACAGTAATGTGTCAGGCTATAAAATTAACATTCAAAAGTCAGTGGCATTCCTCTATGCAAACACTAAGTTAGAAGAAATTGAAATCCAGAAATCAGTTCCTTTTTCTATAGCAACAAAAACAATAAAATATCTAGGAATAAACCTATGTTATGCATGTAAAAAAAAAGAAGTAGAAACGCAAAGCAGAAATTGACTGAGTTTGGAGTATGGCACCACAGTAAGAAAGACATTTTCAATGAAACGAATCCAATTACAAGGAAGACTAAGGCAAGTATAAACCTATGGGACTACATCAAATTAAAAAGCTTCTTCACAGCAAAAGAAACCACTACCCAAATCAAGAGACCCCTCACAGAATAGGAGAAGATCTTTACATACCATACATCAGATAAGAGTTTAATAACCAACATATATAAAGAGCTTGCCAGACTCAACAATAAGACAACAAATAACCCCATCCAAAATGGGGGGAGGACTTGGACAGAATATTCACCATAGAAGAGATCCAAAAGGCCGAGAAACACATGAAAAAATGCTCCAAGTCTCTGATTGTCAGAGAAATGCAAATCAAGACAACAATGAGATATCACTTCACTCCTGTGAGAATGTCACACATCAGAAAAGGTAACAGCAGCAAATGCTGGAGAGGGTGTGGGGTCAAAGGAACCCTCCTACACTGCTGGTGGGAATGTCAATTGGTCCAACCTCTGTGGAGAACAGTCTGGAGAACTCTCAGAAGGCTAGAAATGGAACTACCCTATGACCCTGCAATTCCCCTCCTGGGGATATATCCTAAGGAACCCAACACATCCATCCAAAAAGATCTGTGTACACATATGTTCTTGGCAGCACAATTTGTAATAGCCAAAACCTGGAAGCAACCCAGGTGTCCAACAACAGATGAGTGGCTGAGCAAGTTGTGGTCTATATACACAATGGAATACTACTCAGCTGTGAAAAATGGTGACTTCACCGTTTTCAGCCGATCTTGGATGGACCTTGAAAAAATCATGTTGAGTGAAATAAGTCAGAAACAGAAGGATGAATACGGGATGATCTCACTCTCAGGCCGAAGTTGAAAAACAAGATTAGAAAAGAAAACACAAGTCGAACCTGAAATGGAATTGGAGTATTACACCAAAGTAAAAGACTCTGGGGTGGGTGGGTGGGGAGAATACAGGTCCATGAAAAATGATGAATGAAATAGTGGGGGTTGTATTGTTAAATGGGAATCTGGGGAATGTTATGCATGTAAAAAAAAAAAAAAGTAGAAACGCAAAGCAGAAATTGACTGAGCTTGGAGTATGGTACCAAAGTAAGAAAGCAGAAGTACACTAGAGTTTGCAGTGAGTACCTCCCTAATACATCCTCTCCACTTTTCCAAGCTTTGGGTCCATGATTGCTCAATAATTTGTTTGTCTTTGTATGTTAACTCTCTTTTCAGTCACCAGGTTCCAGGTGTCATCAGGATGCCGGCCAGACTTCCCTGGATTGAAGACCCCACCAATATGTCCTGGAGCTCAGCTTCCCCAGAGACCCACCCTACTAGGGAAAGAGAGAGGCAGACTGGGAGTATGGACCAACCAGTCAACGCCCATGTTCAGCGGGGAAGCAATTACAGAAGCCAGACCTTCTACCTTCTGCAACCCACAATGACCCTGGGTCCATGCTCCCAGAGGGATAGAGAATGGGAAAGCTATCGGGGGAGGGGGTGGGATATGGAGATTGGGCAGTGGGAATTGTGTGGAGTTGTACCCCTCCTACCCTATGGTTTTGTTAATTAATCCTTTCTTAAGTAAAAAAAAAAAAAGAAAGTTAAAAAAAAAGATCTAAGACTATGAAACTCTTTAAAGGATGTAGGAGAAAGCTTTATGGCATGGGATCTGGCAATGGCTTCTTATCTGTGATACCAAAAACTCAGAGAATAAATGAAAAGTGGCAAACAGAGACTGGGTGATGGATGGTGCACCCAGTTAAAAGAACGTATCACCAAGTACAAGGACCCAGGTTCCAGCCTCCACTCCCCACCTGCAGGGAAAATGTTTCACAAGTGGTGGAGCAAGTCTGCAGGTGTCTTTCTCCCCTTCTCTATCTCCCCTCCTCTCAATTTCTCTCTGTTCTGTCAAATAAAAATAGAAAGAACTACAGTAAGAAAGGAAGGAAGGAAGGAAGGAAGAAAAAAAGAAAGCAAAGGAGGGAGGGAAACAGACTAACTGGACTTCATGAAATTTAGAAGTTTTTGTGGTCCTGGCATTTAGAAGTTTTGTGCATTGAAAGACAGTATCAAGAGTGAAAGAAGGCCCACGAAAAGGGATAAAGTATTTATAAAACCTTCTATAGGGGGTCGGGCGGTAGCACAGCGGGTTAAGTGCACGTGGTGCAAAGCACAAGGACCAGCGTAAGAATCCCGGTTCGAGCCCCTGGCCCCCCACCTGCAGGGGAGTCGCTTCACAGGTGGTGTAGCAGGTCTGCAGATGTCTATCTTTCTCTCCCTCTCTCTGTCTTTCCCTCCTCTCTCTATTTCTCTCTGTCCTATTCAACAACGACAACATCAACAACAACAATAATAACCACAACAAGGCTACAACAAGGGCAACAAAAGGAGGGAAAAAAAGGCCTCCAGGAGCAGTGGATTCATGGTGCAGGCACTGAGCCCCAGCAGTAACTCTGGAGGCAAAAATAAATAAATAAAATCTTCTATAAGGAGTTAAATTACAGAATCATATATAATGCACTCATAGAACTCAACAACATAGAGCAATATTAAAATGAGCAGACTTGAACAGACATTTCTCTAAAAATCTACACAAGTTCCAATGAGCATGTAAAGGAAGCTCATTAGGAAAATGTAGGTCAAAACTACAGTGAGATGGACTTCCACACCCACTATGATGGTCACTGTTTCTTGTTGAACAAATGGGAACTAGCGAGTGTTGGTGGGAATATGAAGAAACTAGAATCGTATGCAAGTGGAAAACAGGGTGGTGGTTTCTTTAGAAAATTGAAAACAATTCAGGAATTCTAATTCTGGATAGATACCCAAAGGTGAAAAGTAAGGTATTAAAGAGTTATTTGTATAGTCATGTTCACAGTAGTATTATTCTCAACTCCCTGATGAGAGCAACCCAAGTGACTCCCAACAGATGAGTGAAAAAACAATGTAAGGTTTATATACACAAAGAAATATTAGCCTTAATAAAGGAAGAAAGGGGTGCAATGGTGCACCTTGTTAAGTGCACACAACTACAGTGTGCAAGGACCCAGGTTCAAGTCCCTGATCCCCACCTGCAGGGGGAAAGCTTTACAAGTGGTGAAGCAGGGCTGCAGGTGTCTCTCTGTCTCTCTCTCTATCTCTTCCTACTCTCTTAATTTCACTGTCTCTATCCAATAATAAATAAATATTTTTAAAAAGGAATTCTAACACAGGGATACAGCATGGGAGATCCTTGAGGACATTCTGCTGAGTCAACTAGCCAGTCACAAAAGACTGTTATCTGTCAGGGAACTAGCTCAACTGGTAAAGCACCCAACTTGCATGCTTGAGGTTCAATGCTTTGCACTGCATGGGGCAGTGGTGCTCTGGTTTCTGTCTCCCTCTTACTCTTCCTCTCTCTCCGTCTCATGTGAAATTCTTTCCACTTCACAAGAAATAAATCAAATAAACCTTTTTTTAAGACAGTAGTATTCTACTTAACCATGGTACTTAAATCACTGACGGTACTGTAAAGTATGGTGTTAGTCAAGATCCGAAGAGAGTTACTATTTACTGAGCACAGAGTTTCAGATTTTCAAGATGAAAAACACTATGGAGATGAATGGTGATGATACCTATAATGCTCAGTACTAAAACCAGGTTGACACTTTTGAAACAGGGTGAAAAACTTAGAAGCTTTTTGTTTGTCTTTTAACAGCAATGGCTTATAGTGGTGCTGGATTCAACCTGAGACCTTAGAACCTCAGGCAGGAAAATCTTTTGTAGAACCATTATGCTGTCTACCCAGCCTTGAACCGTCAACATAAAAATCACTAACATGATGAATTTTGTGATATGTCTTCTACCACCAAAAATAAAAGAAAAAAAAAAGAAAAGAGAAAAAAGCAAGAATGAAAAAGAAAGGAAGGAAAATATGAAAAAAAAATATCTGGGAGTCAGGCAGTAAGTAGTGCAACGGGTTAAGTGCATGTGGCGCCAAGCACAGGATCCAAGCGTAAGGATCCTGATTTGAGCCCCGGCTCCCCACCTGCAGGGGAGTCACTTCACAGGCGGTCAAGCAGGTCTGCAGGTGTCTGTTTTTCTCTCCCCCTCTGTCTACCCCTCCTCTCTCCATTTCTCTCTGTCCTATCCAACAGCAACAATGGCTATAATAACAAGGGCAACAAAATGGGAAAAATGGCCTCTAGGAGCAGTGGGTTCATAGTGCTGGCACTGAGCCCCAGTAATAACCCTGGAGGAAAAAAAAAAAAAAGAAAAGAAAAAGAAAAAAAGACCTAAGTACATAAAGCAAACTTTAACAATTTGGGGGGAAAATGCCAAAACAGCTGTATGATTGTGAGGTATGCTGCCTAAAGACAACAGGAAAATCACAAAGCAACTGACTTGACAAATTTGACTACAGTAAAATTTTGACTATACTACAAAAGACATTATAGAGAACAAAAAGATAAATTCAATGTCTGTAACTGCCATAGAATTGGTCTTTTAGCTTCTATAAAGAATTCCTATAAGAGTTGATGGAATAGCTAACTTAGTGTGCTGCTTTGCCATGTGCACGACCCAGGTTCACATCTGGCCCCCACCACACTGGAGGGAGCTTTGGTAAGGTGGTCTCTTTTACTTTCTTACTCTCTATCTCTAATAATGAAAGAAGGGGGACATTTCAAAAGGAAGGAAGGAAAGGAAGGTGGAGGAGGGGAGGGAGGGATGAAGGGAGGGAGGGAGAAAGAGAAAGGAAGAATGGTAGGAAGGCAGGTAGGAGGAGATAGGGAGCTAGGCAAGAAAGAAATCCTGGGATTTCTAGTGCAGCGGGTTAAGTGCATGTGGCATCAAGCGCAAGGACCAGTTTGAGTCCCCGGCTCCCCACCTGCAGGGGAGTCGCTTCACAGGTGGTGAAGCAGGTCTGCAGGTGTCTGTCTTTCTCTCCCCCTCTGTCTTCCCCTCCTCTCTCCATTTCTCTCTGGCCTATCCAACAATGACGACAACAATAATAACTACAACAATAAACAACAACTAGGGCAGCAAAAGGGAATTTTTTTTAAAATCCTATAAATTTAATGAAAAATGCCAATTAACATACCATAAAAAGCAGCAAGTCACAAAAGAGAGAATTCGCTTGAAGCTACTGCAGCCCCACTGCTAACGTGACAGGGAAGAAGTGCTTCTTTCTCCCAGGCTGAGGCTCAGCAGACAGGGCTGGAGCGCGCAATAGAAGAGAAAGTTCTAAGCTTAGTTTTGAAAACACTGGATTACTTCCAGACAATCTGGGAATGAACATCACTATGACTCAGGAGAGCACTTCTAACTACATGCCTATATGCTGCACACATCACACCATGGCTGGTGGACACATATGCTGTGGGCATGTGCCTGGGAGCACTGCTTGGGACAGCCCAAGGCAACATGGCCTTCCACTTGTGGGAAGGGGAAAGCAGATCTGTGGCTGGTGCTTGTGACAAAGTGTGGTCTGTGACAAGTGTGAACATGGAAAACAAAACGAACTCCCATGTGCTGACATGGAAACTTCTAGAACAGTGCTGGGGACTCAAAAGGCAGGTTGTGAAATAACGATGTATCTCTACATAAAGACATGCAAAGGCTCCAATGACTAAAGCCACACTGCATGCTATATGAGGACGCATCCACGGAGAGAACTAGAATGCTCTGGAACAATGACCACCAGTCAGGAATGTTACTGACACTAGGAGCTAGACAAGACACTAGGAAAGAGGGCTTTCCAGAGGCACTGCCTTCAGAAGACTTTCATGATTCTGGTACTGTTGGATTTCTATCAGAGCATCGCTGATGTTGCTGCTGACTCACAGGGGGGTGCACAGCAGGAACAGTCTGTTAACAAGACAGGCACAGGCACAGCACAGTGTAACCTGAGAAGGGGCTCTGAGGAAATGCAGACCCAGACAACAATGAGACACCCACCACCTCACACCTGTGAGAGTGTCCTCCATCAGAAGGGACAGAAGCAGCAAGTGCTGGTGTGGGGAAGAGGACCCTTCCACACTGCTGGTGGGAATCTAAATAGTTCCAATCCCTGTGAGAAACGGTCTGGAGATTCCCTAGAACACTGTACCTGTATCCTATGACCCAGCAATCCCTCTCCCAAGACTCTATCCAAACAACACACATATATTTATTTAAAGATATACTATGTTCAGGGTGGCAGGCGGCAAAAAAAGAAAACAAAAAAAAAAGATACTATGTTCATAGTAGTACCATTTGTAACAGTCAAAAACATGGAAGGAACCCAGATGTCCAATGACACAACTGGCTAAGAAAGCTGTGGTATAATACACACTGGAGTACTGTTCGGCTATGAAAAATGATGAAATCATCTCTCCTTTGCCTCATTTCAGATGGAACTTGAAGAAATCATGGTAAGTCAGATCAACCAGAAGGAAAGGTATGAAAGCCCAGGTGATCTCACTTATATGTGGAACCTAAGAAACAAGAAGGAGAAACCAAAAAGGGGGGTGTGGACTAGGCCTGGGGGTGGGTAAGGACAGACTAGGAGATCATTGGGGACCCAGTGCATGGTGGTAGTGAGAGTGGTGTGCAGACATCTATCACTGAAGGATGAGAAATTGTATGCATTTGGCCACTGTCTTGCAAACCATTATTTCCTGAATGAAACATAATAAACAAATTAAAATAAAGAAAAGCTCTGATGATATTCCCAAGAAGAGACAAAGGGCCTAGGGGGAAGAGAGAAAAAAGTCATTTCTTCCTCTCCCAGAGCTTCCCGCCTCGTCATCTCAATGCCCTCAAGTGTCAGCACACACCGCCTATCCCCCAGAGGAAGTCGAGTTGGCTGGCAGAGACAGGCAAGACATGGGAAGGCATTCTGACATGTCACCATGTCCCCATGTGAGTGGAAAATAACTTTAATGAAGGCGATTAGCGCAAAGCAGAGTTGAGACGCCAAGCTTAGGAGGCATCAGACAAAACGCTGCCCAGGAATGGAAGCGGCCTCTCAGCAGTGCCAGGACTCCAAAACACCCCAGGGATTGTGCCGAGGGGCCCTGCTATAGTCCTCAGTGCAGGAGGAAGGACATGGCCCTTGTTCTGGCCAAGGATCATGCTGAGGAGACAGAGGAAAACTGACTACAAAGAGAAAGTTAGCCTCAACTTGTCCTGAGGCGGCCACTCAGTGTGCTAACCCTCCCAGGAGGACTCTGAATGGAACATGGACATACTTGTGAGAGTCAAACCTTCTGTATTAATAGACTGTATTAATAGCCAAATGATGAGGAAGAGAATTTCTCAGAACATACCAAGATACTAGATGTGGTTCTTTTAAACATCACATATTGGATGGAATAACCAGAGCTGAACTGTTCTCTGGTTAAAAAAATCAAAGAGAGGCCAATGAAATAGCTCACTTGGATAGTGCACAGCTTTGCCATATGCATAACTTGGGTTTGAGCCTGGGCCCCACTACACTGTAAGGACTTTTGGTACTGTGGTCTCTCTGCTTCTCTGTCTCTAGCTAAAAAAGATTTTAAAAAGCAATAAAACAGAACAAAGGCACGCCTGAGAGTCCAATGTCTCAGGTTCAATCCCCCACACCACCATAAACCAGAGCTAAGCAGTATTCTGGTTAAAAAAAATAGAATAAAGCACAAAATCACACAAATCCTATGATCCTAATTTTTTAAACTTTATTTAATTTGATAGGATAGAAAGAAATTGAGAGGGAATGGAGAAATAGAGATAAAAATAGAGACAGAGACAGACACCTGCAGCATTGCTTCACATGTTGTAAAGCTTCCCCCTTGCAGGTGGGGGCTGAGGACTTGGTCCCAAGTCCTTACACATGGTGACACAGGCACTTAACCAGGTATGCCACCACTCATAGCTTCTAATTTTTTTTTTGCTTCTAATTTTTTAATGTAATGAAAAACTGATCTTGACTTGTGTAATTGTACATTGAAAATGTAATTTGTAAAAAGCCCTAAAATATTTAAGCAAATCTATGATTTAGCATACTTACATTTTAATTGTCAGAACTAGAACACTTACATTCTAATTTTCTGGATATACAGTATTATACTGAATATACAATCCAGTAACTTTAAAATAGTGGACTAAGCAAGGTCCAGTTATAGATAAAATCTCAGGGCAGAGACCGAAAAATGATTCAGCAAAAAGACTTTCACACCTGAGTCTCTGAAACCCCAGGTTCAATCCTCAGCACCACCATTGGCCAGATCTGAGCAGTGCTCTGGTAAAAATAAATAAATAATAAAAATATAAGTATATGATATTACTTAAGTTTATAAAATGTAGGTAAACAGTAGAGTTAACTCTAAAGTAACTGTTAATAGCTGCTAGATATGTCATTTTTCATAAGCAGAATCTGAAAAAAATTAAGGACCTTATTTTTTGATCTGTGACTTTAATAAATCAGTCTGTTTTTCAGAAACCAAAAGAGCTTCAGAATAATTTTCTCTATGCACAGAATCACCTCTCGAGGCAAACCCACATTTATCAAAGGACTTCCTTGAAAGTCAGGGAACAGAGGAAGAATAATCACCCTAGTCTCGTATAATTCTGTTTCAAGAGTTCTGCCTAACATAATAGGATGTAAATAAGAGAGAAGGAGAGGGCCAGATGAGCAGGGTATTCCTAGAAGGCAATCAGGAAA